>NC_048569.1:99510060-99515060 GCF_013265735.2 Oncorhynchus mykiss | reverse complement strand
CATACCACCCTGCATACCACCCTACATACCACCCTGCATACCACCCTGCATACCACCCTGCATACCACCCTGCATACCACCCTACATACCACCCTGCATACCACCCTGCATACCACCCTGCATACCACCCTACATACCACCCTGCATACCACCCTGCATACCACCCTGCATACCACCCTACATACCACCCTACATACCACCCTACATACCACCCTGCATACCACCCTGCATACCACCCTGCATACCACCCTGCATACCACCCTGCATACCACCCTACATACCACCCTGCATACCACCCTACATACCACCCTGCATACCACCCTGCATACCACCCTGCATACCACCCTGCATACCACCCTGCATACCACCCTACATACCACCCTGCATACCACCCTGCATACCACCCTACATACCACCCTGCATACCACCCTACATACCACCCTGCATACCACCCTGCATACCACCCTGCATACCACCCTGCATACCACCCTACATACCACCCTACATACCACCCTGCATACCACCCTACATACCACCCTGCATACCACCCTGCATACCACCCTACATACCACCCTGCATACCACCCTACATACCACCCTACATACCACCCTGCATACCACCCTACATACCACCCTGCATACCACCCTACATACCACACTACATACCACCCTGCATACCACCCTACATACCACCCTGCATACCACCCTACATACCACCCTACATACCACCCTACATACCACCCTACATACCACCCTGCATACCACCCTACATACCACCCTACATACCACCCTGCATACCACCCTACATACCACCCTACATACCACCCTACATACCACCCTGCATACCACCCTACATACCACCCTGCATACCACCCTGCATACCACCCTGCATACCACCCTACATACCACCCTACATACCACCCTGCATACCACCCTGCATACCACCCTGCATACCACCCTGCATACCACCCTACATACCACCCTGCATACCACCCTGCATACCACCCTACATACCACCCTGCATACCACCCTACATACCACCCTGCATACCACCCTACATACCACCCTGCATACCACCCTACATACCACCCTACATACCACCCTGCATACCACCCTACATACCACCCTGCATACCACCCTGCATACCACCCTACATACCACCCTGCATACCACCCTACATACCACCCTACATACCACCCTGCATACCACCCTGCATACCACCCTGCATACCACCCTACATACCACCCTACATACCACCCTGCATACCACCCTACATACCACCCTACATACCACCCTGCATACCACCCTACATACCACCCTACATACCACCCTACATACCACCCTACATACCACCCTGCATACCACCCTACATACCACCCTACATACCACCCTACATACCACCCTACATACCACCCTGCATACCACCCTACATACCACCCTACATACCACCCTACATACCACCCTGCATACCACCCTACATACCACCCTACATACCACCCTACATACCACCCTACATACCACCCTGCATACCACCCTACATACCACCCTGCATACCACCCTGCATACCACCCTACATACCACCCTGCATACCACCCTGCATACCACCCTGCATACCACCCTGCATACCACCCTACATACCACCCTACATACCACCCTGCATACCACCCTGCATACCACCCTGCATACCACCCTACATACCACCCTGCATACCACCCTGCATACCACCCTGCATACCACCCTGCATACCACCCTACATACCACCCTACATACCACCCTGCATACCACCCTACATACCACCCTACATACCACCCTGCACACCACCCTGCATACCACCCTGCATACCACCCTATACACCACCCTGCATACCACCCTGCATACCACCCTATACACCACCCTGCATACCACCCTGCATACCACCCTGCATACCACCCTGCATACCACCCTGCATACCACCCTATACACCACCCTGCATACCACCCTGCATACCACCCTGCATACCACCCTGCATACCACCCTGCATACCACCTATACACCACCCTACATACCACCCTGCATACCACCCTACATACCACCCTACATACCACCCTGCATACCACCCTACATACCACCCTGCATACCACCCTGCATACCACCCTGCATACCACCCTGCATACCACCCTACATACCACCCTGCATACCACCCTGCATACCACCCTGCATACCACCCTGCTTACCACCCTACATACCACCCTGCATACCACCCTATACACCACCCTGCATACCACCCTGCATACCACCCTGCATACCACCCTGCATACCACCCTGCATACCACCCTGCATACCACCCTACATACCACCCTACATACCACCCTATACACCACCCTACATACCACCCTGCATACCACCCTGCATACCACCCTACATACCACCCTACATACCACCCTGCATACCACCCTACATACCACCCTGCATACCACCCTGCATACCACCCTACATACCACCCTGCATACCACCCTGCATACCACCCTACATACCACTGCTGGCTTGCTTCTGAAGCTAAGCAGGGTTGGTCCTGGTCGGTAGCATACCACCCTACATACCACTGCTGGCTTGCTTCTGAAGCTAAGCAGGGTTGGTCCTGGTCGGCAGCATACCACCCTGCATACCACTGCTGGCTTGCTTCTGAAGCTAAGCAGGGTTGGTCCTGGTCAGTTCCTGGATGGGAGACCAGATGCTGCTGGAAGTAGTGTTGGAGGGCCAGTAGGGGGCACTCTTTGCTCTGGTCTAAAAAAATATATCAATGCCCCAGGGCAGTGATTGGGGACACTGCCCTGTGTAAGGTGCCGTCTTTCGGATGGGACGTTAAACGGGTGTCCTGACTCTCTGAGGTCATTAAAGATCCCATGGCACTTATCGTAAGAGTAGGGGTGTTAACCCCGGTGTCCTAGCTAAATTCCCAATCTGGCCCTCAAACCATCACGGTCACCTAATAATCCCCAGTTTACAATTGGCTCATTCATCCCCCTCCTCCCCCCTGTAACTATTCCCCAGGTTGTTGCTGCAAATGAGTTCTCAGTCAATTTACCTGGTAAAATAACGGATAAATAAATAGGATTTAGCTTATTAAAGATCAGTGATACTATCCAGAGTAGTGATACTATCTAGAGTAGTGATACTATCTAGAGCAGTGATACTATCCAGACTAGTGATACTATCCAGACTAGTGATACTATCCAGACTAGTGATACTATCCAGACTAGTGATACTATCCAGAGCAGTGATATTATCAGAGTAGTGATACTATCCAGAGCAGTGATACTATCCAGAGTAGAGATACTATCAGAGTAGTGATACTATCAGAGTAGTGATACTAGTAGTGATACTATCTAGAGCAGTGATACTATCCAGAGCAGTGATACTATCCAGAGTAGTGATACTATCCAGAGTAGTGATACTATCCAGAGCAGTGATACTAGTAGTGATACTATCAGAGTAGTGATACTATCAGAGCAGTGATACTATCCAGAGCAGTGATACTATCAGAGTAGTGATACTATCCAGAGTACAGGAAGTACCAGTATCAGATCAATATGGAGCAAAATACAGGGAGTACCAGATCAATGTGGCGCTATATACAGGGAGTACCAGATCAATGTGGCGCTATATACAGGGAGTACCAGATCAATGTGGAGCTATATACAGGGAGTACCAGATCAATGTGGAGCTATATACAGGAAGTACCAGATCAATGTGGCGCTATATACAGGGAGTACCAGATCAATGTGGAGCTATATACAGGGAGTACCAGATCAATGTGGAGCTATATACAGGAAGTACCAGATCAATGTGGAGCTATATACAGGGAGTACCAGATCAATGTGGCGCTATATACAGGGAGTACCAGATCAATGTGGAGCTATATACAGGAAGTACCAGATCAATGTGGCGCTATATACAGGGAGTACCAGATCAATGTGGAGCTATATACAGGGAGTACCAGATCAATGTGGAGCTATATACAGGGAGTACCAGATCAATGTGGAGCTATATACAGGAAGTACCAGTACCAGATCAATGTGGAGGTATATACAGGGAGTACCAGATCAATGTGGAGCTATATACAGGAAGTACCAGATCAATGTGGATATACATACAGGAAGTACCAGTTTAATATGGAGCTATATACAGGACGTTTCGATCGATGTGGAGCTATATACAGGAAGTACCAGTACCAGATCAATGTGGTGCTATATACAGGGAGTACCAGTACCAGATCAATATGGAGCTATATACAGGAAGTACCAGATCAATGTGGAGCTATATACAGGAAGTACCAGTACCAGATCAATGTGGAGCTATATACAGGGAGTACCAGATCAATGTGGAGCTATATACAGGAAGTACCAGTACCAGATCAATGTGGAGGTATATACAGGGAGTACCAGATCAATGTGGAGCTATATACAGGAAGTACCAGTACCAGATCAATGTGGAGGTATATACAGGAAGTACCAGATCAATGTGGAGCTATATACAGGAAGTACCAGATCAATGTGGAGCTATATACAGGAAGTACCAGTACCAGATCAATATGGAGCTATATACAGGAAGTACCAGATCAATGTGGAGCTATATACAGGGAGTACCAGTACCAGATCAATATGGAGCTATATACAGGAAGTACCAGATCAATGTGGAGCTATATACAGGGAGTACCAGATCAATGTGGAGCTATATACAGGGAGTACCAGATCAATATGGAGCTATATACAGGGAGTACCAGATCAATGTGGAGCTATATACAGGGAGTACCAGTACCAGATCAATATGGAGCTATATACAGGTAGTACCAGATCAATGTGGAGCTATATACAGGAAGTACAAGATCAATGTGGAGCTATATACAGGGAGTACCAGATCAATGTGGAGCTATATACAGGGAGTACCAGATCAATGTGGAGCTATATACAGGAAGTTCCAGATCAATGTGGAGCTATATACAGGGATTAACAGTACCAGATC
>NC_048569.1:99342560-99505060 GCF_013265735.2 Oncorhynchus mykiss | reverse complement strand
ATATCGTAGCCTAATCAGCTGATTGAACATCCTGATAAAGCTGTGATCAGCTGAGCGTGGCAGACACAGCACTGTAAGGACAGGCACCCTAATAGAGGCACCATATTCCTTATAAAGTGCACTACAGGGGCTCTGGTCAAAAGTAGTGCACTATATAGGGAATAGGGCTCTGGTCAAAAGTAGTGTACTATATAGGGAATAGGACTCTGGTCAAAAGTAGTGCACTATATAGGGAATAGGGCTCTGGTCAAAAGTAGTGCACTATATAGGGAATAGGCAGGGTGTCATTTGGGACACAGCCAGAGAGAGAGAGAGAGGCAGAGAGAGAGAGAGAGAGAGAGGCAGAGAGAGAGAGAGAGAGAGAGAGAGAGAGGCAGAGAGAGAGAGAGAGAGAGAGAGAGGGGCAGAGAGAGAGAGAGAGGCAGAGAGAGAGAGAGAGACAGAGAGAGAGAGACAGAGAGAGACAGAGAGACAGAGAGAGAGAGAGAGAGAGAGAGAGAGAGAGAGAGAGAGAGAGAGAGAGAGAGAGAGAGAGAGAGAGAGCTAGAGAGAGAGAGAGAGAGAGAGAGAGAGAGAGAGAGAGAGAGAGAGAGAGAGAGAGAGAGAGAGAGAGAGAGAGAGAGAGAGAGAGAGAGAGAGAGAGAGAGAGAGAGAGAGAGAGGGGGGCCCATCTTAGAGTTTTGATAAAGTTTAGGACAGGAGACTCTGTCCTCACAGCAGAGCTCAGCTGATCACTGATATCCTGCCTCTTTCGACATGTTGAGGAGTGGCTCAGCTCCATTTGCATGTTTTTGTTTAGAATCTCCCTTTTTTTCAGAACGTAGTCCCTCTCATGCGTTAGGTAGCCATGAAGGGTGATAGTCCCTCTGTTTCTGCTTCTTTGAATGCTTGAACAACGGATACATTTTACTGTGAGAATTTCCTACAATAAATAGATGTTGACTTTCATAAAGTCCATTTTTAGAGTAATTTCCCCCCTTTCCCCCCCCATTTGTTTTCATGTCAAGTCCACATGGAATGTTTTTGTTAAGGCTCGTCTGATTTGAATGATAAAAAAAAAGGTGCCGACACACTTGAAACAAGAAAATATAAACTGGTATTTCCAATTCCCAAAGCAGGACTGTCTCGTGAGCTTTACCATTCATCTCAATTAGTCACACCTGAAATACCTTTTACTGGCAGGGCATTTCAGCTGGTGTAGTAGTGTCTTTGCAGGTGTTTTGAAAAGGCAGTCATTTCAGCTGGTGTAGTAGTGTCTTTGCAGGTGTTTTGAAAAGGCAGTCATTTCAGTCACATCACCGGTGCTGTTTAAGGTAAAAGACTAATTGTCTGATACGCTCATTTCCAAAATGATGAAGTCCATTATCCCATCCCAGACAGGGCTACACAACGCATGGGTAGACTAGAACATTATCATCCGGTATAAAGAAAACATGTCTTCCTGGTATGAAGAAAACATGTCTTCCTGGTGTAAAGAAAACATGTCTTCCTGGTGTAAAGAAAACATGTCTTCCTGGTATGAAGAAAACATGTCTTCCTGGTGTAAAGAAAACATGTCTTCCTGGTAGTAAACATGTCTTCCTGGTATAAAGAAAACATGTCTTCCTGGTAGTAAACATGTCTTCCTGGTAGAAAACATGTCTTCCTGGTATGAAGAAAACATGTCTTCCTGGTATAAA
This sequence comes from Oncorhynchus mykiss, assembly GCF_013265735.2. Lineage (NCBI taxonomy): Eukaryota > Metazoa > Chordata > Actinopteri > Salmoniformes > Salmonidae > Oncorhynchus > Oncorhynchus mykiss. Next base: position 99,503,381 of record NC_048569.1, on the reverse strand, counting down.
GAAAACATGTCTTCCTGGTAGTAAACATGTCTTCCTGGTGTAAAGAAAACATGTCTTCCTGGTGTAAAGAAAACATGTCTTCCTGGTGTAAAGAAAACATGTCTTCCTGGTGTAAAGAAAACATGTCTTCCTGGTATGAAGAAAACATGTCTTCCTGGTAGAAAACATGTCTTCCTGGTATAAAGAAAACATGTCTTCCTGGTGTAAAGAAAACATGTCTTCCTGGTAGTAAACATGTCTTCCTGGTATAAAGAAAACATGTCTTCCTGGTAGTAAACATGTCTTCCTGGTAGAAAACATGTCTTCCTGGTATGAAGAAAACATGTCTTCCTGGTATAAAGAAAACATGTCTTCCTGGTAGTAAACATGTCTTCCTGGTGTAAAGAAAACATGTCTTCCTGGTGTAAAGAAAACATGTCTTCCTGGTGTAAAGAAAACATGTCTTCCTGGTGTAAAGAAAACATGTCTTCCTGGTGTAAAGAAAACATGTCTTCCTGGTATAAAGAAAACATGTCTTCCTGGTATAAAGAAAACATGTCTTCTTGGTAGTAAACATGTCTTCCTGGTAGAAAACATGTCTTCCTGGTGTAAAGAAAACATGTCTTCCTGGTGTAAAGAAAACATGTCTTCCTGGTATAAAGAAAACATGTCTTCCTGGTATGAAGAAAACATGTCTTCCTGGTATGAAGAAAACATGTCTTCCTGGTATAAAGAAAACATGTCTTCCTGGTATGAAGAAAACATGTCTTCCTGGTATGAAGAAAACATGTCTTCCTGGTATAAAGAAAACATGTCTTCCTGGTATGAAGAAAACATGTCTTCCTGGTGTAAAGAAAACATGTCTTCCTGGTATGAAGAAAACATGTCTTCCTGGTATAAAGAAAACATGTCTTCCTGGTGTAAAGAAAACATGTCTTCCTGGTATGAAGAAAACATGTCTTCCTGGTATAAAGAAAACATGTCTTCCTGGTATGAAGAAAACATGTCTTCCTGGTATAAAGAAAACATGTCTTCCTGGTGTAAAGAAAACATGTCTTCCTGGTAGAAAGAAAACATGTCTTCCTGGTATGAAGAAAACATGTCTTCCTGGTGTAAAGAAAACATGTCTTCCTGGTATGAAGAAAACATGTCTTCCTGGTGTAAAGAAAACATGTCTTCTTGGTGTAAAGAAAACATGTCTTCCTGGTAGAAAACATGTCTTCCTGGTATAAAGAAAACATGTCTTCCTGGTGTAAAGAAAACATGTCTTCCTGGTATGAAGAAAACATGTCTTCCTGGTGTAAAGAAAACATGTCTTCCTGGTGTAAAGAAAACATGTCTTCCTGGTGTAAAGAAAACATGTCTTCCTGGTGTAAAGAAAACATGTCTTCCTGGTAGAAAGAAAACATGTCTTCCTGGTATGAAGAAAACATGTCTTCCTGGTGTAAAGAAAACATGTCTTCCTGGTATGAAGAAAACATGTCTTCCTGGTGTAAAGAAAACATGTCTTCCTGGTGTAAAGAAAACATGTCTTCCTGGTGTAAAGAAAACATGTCTTCCTGGTATAAAGAAAACATGTCTTCCTGGTATAAAGAAAACATGTCTTCTTGGTAGTAAACATGTCTTCCTGGTAGAAAACATGTCTTCCTGGTGTAAAGAAAACATGTCTTCCTGGTGTAAAGAAAACATGTCTTCCTGGTATAAAGAAAACATGTCTTCCTGGTATGAAGAAAACATGTCTTCCTGGTATGAAGAAAACATGTCTTCCTGGTATAAAGAAAACATGTCTTCCTGGTATGAAGAAAACATGTCTTCCTGGTATGAAGAAAACATGTCTTCCTGGTATAAAGAAAACATGTCTTCCTGGTATGAAGAAAACATGTCTTCCTGGTGTAAAGAAAACATGTCTTCCTGGTATGAAGAAAACATGTCTTCCTGGTATAAAGAAAACATGTCTTCCTGGTGTAAAGAAAACATGTCTTCCTGGTATGAAGAAAACATGTCTTCCTGGTATAAAGAAAACATGTCTTCCTGGTATGAAGAAAACATGTCTTCCTGGTATAAAGAAAACATGTCTTCCTGGTGTAAAGAAAACATGTCTTCCTGGTAGAAAGAAAACATGTCTTCCTGGTATGAAGAAAACATGTCTTCCTGGTGTAAAGAAAACATGTCTTCCTGGTATGAAGAAAACATGTCTTCCTGGTGTAAAGAAAACATGTCTTCTTGGTGTAAAGAAAACATGTCTTCCTGGTAGAAAACATGTCTTCCTGGTATAAAGAAAACATGTCTTCCTGGTATGAAGAAAACATGTCTTCCTGGTAGAAAACATGTCTTCCTGGTATAAAGAAAACATGTCTTCCTGGTATAAAGAAAACATGTCTTCCTGGTAGTAAACATGTCTTCCTGGTATAAAGAAAACATGTCTTCCTGGTAGTAAACATGTCTTCCTGGTAGAAAACATGTCTTCCTGGTATGAAGAAAACATGTCTTCCTGGTATAAAGAAAACATGTCTTCCTGGTGTAAAGAAAACATGTCTTCCTGGTGTAAAGAAAACATGTCTTCCTGGTATAAAGAAAACATGTCTTCCTGGTATAAAGAAAACATGTCTTCTTGGTAGTAAACATGTCTTCCTGGTAGAAAACATGTCTTCCTGGTGTAAAGAAAACATGTCTTCCTGGTGTAAAGAAAACATGTCTTCCTGGTGTAAAGAAAACATGTCTTCCTGGTAGTAAACATGTCTTCCTGGTATAAAGAAAACATGTCTTCCTGGTGTAAAGAAAACATGTCTTCCTGGTGTAAAGAAAACATGTCTTCCTGGTATAAAGAAAACATGTCTTCCTGGTATAAAGAAAACATGTCTTCCTGGTATAAAGAAAACATGTCTTCCTGGTATAAAGAAAACATGTCTTCCTGGTATGAAGAAAACATGTCTTCCTGGTGTAAAGAAAACATGTATTCCTGGTATAAAGAAAACATGTCTTCCTGGTAGAAAACATGTCTTCCTGGTAGAAAACATGTCTTCCTGGTATGAAGAAAACATGTCTTCCTTCCCGCACTTCGTCTGACGTGTTCCTTGAAGTGATTCACGGCCGTTTTATTAAGATCTGTGTTTCAGTCCTCTGGTTAGTGAGTTGTTTAGCCTCACCAGATGGCCTCTGGTTAATTCACACATCACTGTCACCGTAGAAAATAACCCTGTGAGTTTTTCTTCTCATTTACATGAGTCCATGGGGAAATAGAATAATCTTTCTCTGTGTATTTCATTCACTTATCTGTAGGATTGTTTGCATTAGAGTAGTCCTGAGCGATTAACTGAAATGTCAGTATTTTTTCGTTGGTATTATTAAACAACTAATCGACCAATGTTGGTTCAATTACTTTTGCAATTGCATTTAGTTCCGTTTTGTTGTTGTTTTCAATGGGGAGAACATAGACAACGGTAGATGGTTGTTTTTTGTTGTTGTTGTTTTCAATGGGGAGAACATAGACAACGGTAGATGGTTGTTTTTTGTTGTTGTTGTTTTCAATGGGGAGAACATAGACAACGGTAGATGGTTGTTTTTTGTTGTTGTTGTTTTCAATGGGGAGAACATAGACAACGGTAGATGGTTGTTTTTTGTTGTTGTTGTTTTCAATGGGGAGAACATAGACAACGGTAGATGGTTGTTTTTTGTTGTTGTTGTTTTCAATGGGGAGAACATAGACAACGGTAGATGGTTGTTTTTTGTTGTTGTTGTTTTCAATGGGGAGAACATAGACAACGGTAGATGGTTGTTTTTTGTTGTTGTTGTTTTCAATGGGGAGAACATAGACAACGGTAGATGGTTGGTTTTGTTGTTGTTTTCAATGGGGAGAACATAGACAACAGTAGACGGTTGGTTTTGTTGTTGTTTTCAATGGGGAGAACATAGACAATGGTAGATGGTTGGTTTTGTTGTTTTCAATGGGGAGAACATAGACAACGGTAGACGGTTGGTTTTGTTGTTGTTTTCAATGGGGAGAACATAGACAACGGTAGACGGTTGGTTTTGTTGTTGTTTTCAATGGGGAGAACATAGACAACGGTAGATGGTTGATTTTGTTGTTGTTTTCAATGGGGAGAACATATACAACAGTAGACGGTTGGTTTTGTTGTTGTTTTCAATGGGGAGAACATAGACAATGGTAGATGGTTGGTTTTGTTGTTGTTTTCAATGGTGAGAACATAGACAACAGTAGATGGTTGGTTTTGTTGTTGTTTTCAATGGGGAGAACATAGACAACGGTAGATGGTTGGTATTGTTGTTGTTTTCAATGGGGAGAACATAGACAACGGTAGATGGTTGGTTTTGTTGTTGTTTTCAATGGGGAGAACATAGACAACGGTAGATGGTTGGTTTTGGTATTGTTTTCAATGGGGAGAACATAGACAACGGTAGATGATTGGTTTTGTTGTTGTTTTCAATGGGGAGAACATAGACAACGGTAGATGGTTGGTTTTGTTGTTGTTTTCAATGGGGAGAACATAGACAACGGTAGATGGTTGGTTTTGTTGTTGTTTTCAATGGGGAGAACATAGACAACGGTAGACAGTTGGTTTTGTTGTTGTTTTCAATGGGGAGAACATAGACAACGGTAGATGGTTGGTTTTGTTGTTGTTTTCAATGGGGAGAACATAGACAACGGTAGATGGTTGTCTGGCTGGATGGCTGCTACTGCCTGAGCAGAGACTTAAATGAATGAAAAATAATTATGTTATCAAATAAATATGAATAAATATTTTATGAAAGTAAAGTAAGATATGTAAATAAATTAATGGTAAATCAGTGCTAAGCAGTAATGGCCGGTCACTGCCCTCATGGGACTTTTGTTAATAGTTTTATTCTGTGTTGTTACAGCGTTCAACCGACTTGTCTTGGTCAGGAAGAAGGCTAGTGATGGCTGAGGGAAGCTCTAAAATCATTTTTATGACATTTAATTATGCATTTCATGTAAAAAAAATATTTAAAAAATAAAAAAATGTTTTAATCAAAACCAAAATAGATTTCCGTGATTATTTTTTAATAATCTAACCGAAACGAACCGACCTCAAAAAACAATAATCGCTCAGCACTACATTGGAGAGAAGGGAGACTCTAAGAAAGCCCCTATTTCCCCTATCAGACTGGGCTCAGCTCAGACACCCCCCGCCCTACCTTAACATGCCGTGCTCTGGGCCCCTGATGGGACATCTGGTTCAGTTGAACATTGTGGTAAACGAGCCCTTGGTTTTTTTTGCACTTGATTACCTTGTCTCAAGACTTACAGTATGTTTACCTTGTCTCAAGACTTACAGTATGTTTACCTTGTCTCAACACTTACGGTATGTTTACCTTGTCTCTGGACTTACAGTATGTTTACCTTGTTTCAAGACTTACAGTATATTTACCTTGTCTCAGGACTTACAGTATGTTTACCTTGTCTCAAGACTTACAGTATGTTTACCTTGTCTCAAGACTTACAGTATATTTACCTTGTCTCAAGACTTACAGTATATTTACCTTGTCTCAAGACTTACAGTATATTTACCTTGTCTCAAGACTTACAGTATGGTTACCTTGTCTCAAGACTTACAGTATGGTTACCTTGTCTCAAGACTTACAGTATGGTTACCTTGTCTCAAGACTTACAGTATGTTTACCTTGTCTCAAGACTTACAGTATGTTTACCTTGTCTCAGGACTTACAGTATGTTTACCTTGTCTCTGGACTTACAGTATGTTTACCTTGTCTCAAGACTTACAGTATGTTTACCTTGTCTCAGGACTTACAGTATGTTTACCTTGTCTCAAGACTTACAGTATGTTTACCTTGTCTCAAGACTTACAGTATGTTTACCTTGTCTCAAGACTTACAGGGAGGCAATAAGGCAGTGGGGTGGAAGGGGGAGGCAGTATGTTAGTGGGGTGGAAGGGGGAGGCAGTGGGATGGAAGGGGGAGGCAGTGGGGTGGAAGGGGGAGGCAGTATGTTAGTGGGGTGGAAGGGGGGAGGCAGTAAGGCAGTGGGGTGGAAGGGGGGAGGCAGTGGGATGGAAGGGGGAGGCAGTAAGGCAGTGGGGTGGAAGGAGGGAGGCAGTGGGATGGAAGGGGGAGGCAGTAAGGCAGTGGGGTGGAAGGGGGGAGGCAGTGGGGTGGAAGGAGGGAGGGATTAAGGCAGTGGGGTGGAAGGGGGAGGCAGTAAGGCATTGGGGTGGAAGGGGGGAGGCAGTAAGGCATTGGGGTGGAACGGGGGAGGCAGTGGGATGGAAGGGGGAGGCGGTAAGGCAGTGGGGTGGAAGGGGGAGGCAGTGGGATGGAAGGGGGAGGCGGTAAGGCAGTGGGGTGGAAGGGGGGAGGCAGTGGGGTGGAAGGGGGTAGGCAGTAAGGCATTGGGGTGGAAGGGGGGAGGCAGTGGGATGGAAGGGGGTAGGCAGGAAGGCAGTGGGGTGGAAGGGGGGAGGCAGTGGGATTGAAGGGGGGAGGCAGTAAGGCAGTGGGGTGGACGGGGGAGGCAGTATGTCAGTGGGGTGGAAGGGGGGAGGCAGTGGGATGGAATTGGGGAGGCAGTATGTCAGTGGGTGGAAGGGGGGAGGCAGTATGTCAGTGGGGTGGAAGGGGGGAGGCAGTAAGGCAGTGGGGTGGAAGGGGGGAGGCAGTAAGGCAGTGGGGTGGAAGGGGGGAGGCAGTAAGGCAGTGGGGTGGAAGGGGGAGGCAGTAAGGCAGTGGGGTGGAAGGGGGGAGGCAGTAAGGCAGTGGGGTGGAAGGGGGGAGGCAGTAAGGCAGTGGGGTGGAAGGGGGGAGGCAGTAAGGCAGTGGGGTGGAAGGGGGGAGGCAGTAAGGCAGTGGGGTGGAAGGGGGGAGGCAGTAAGGCAGTGGGGTGGAAGGGGGGAGGCAGTATGTCAGTGGGGTGGAAGGGGGGAGGCAGTATGTCAGTGGGGTGGAAGGGGGGAGGCAGTATGTCAGTGGGGTGGAAGGGGGGAGGCAGTGGGATGGAAGGGGGGAGGCAGTAAGGCAGTGGGGTGGAAGGGGGAGACAGTGGGGTGGAAGGAGGGAGGCAGTGGGGTGGAAGGGGGAGACAGTGGGGTGGAAGGGGGGAGGCAGTATGTCAGTGGGGTCTCCAAAGCAGAACAGACCAATAGCAGATGGACAAACTACACCCTCATGATGCTGTAAAAGAAAACCTAAAGGTCACAAAGCAGGTGTCCTAACAGAGCTGTTGGGGAACCACCCAGGTGTCCTAACAGAGCTGTTGGGGAACCACCCAGGTGTCCTAACAGAGCTGTTGGGGAACCACCCAGGTGTCCTAACAGAGCTGTTGGGGAACCACCCAGGTGTCCTAACAGAGCTGTTGGGGAACCACCCAGGTGTCCTAACAGAGCTGTTGGGGAACCACCCAGGTGTCCTAACAGAGCTGTTGGGGAACCGCCCAGGTGTCCTAACACTGCTGTTGGGGAACCACCCAGGTGTCCAAACACTGCTGTTGGGGAACCACCCAGGTGTCCTTACAGAGCTGTTGGGGAACCGCCCAGGTGTCCTAACAGAGCTGTTGGGGAACCGCCCAGGTGTACTAACAGTGCTGTTGGGGAACCACCCAGGTGTCCTAACAGAGCTGTTGGGGAACCACCCAGGTGTCCTAACAGAGCTGTTGGGGAACCACCCAGGTGTCCTAACAGTGCCTTTGGGGAACCATGCAGGTGTCCTAACAGAGCTGTTGGGGAACCACCCAGGTGTCCTAACACTGCTGTTGGGGAACCACCCAGGGGTCCTAACACTGCTGTTGGGGAACCACCCAGGTGTCCTAACAGAGCTGTTGGGGAACCACCCAGGTGTCCTAACACTGCTGTTGGGGAACCACCCAGGTGTCCTAACAGAGCTGTTGGGGAACCACCCAGGTGTCCAAACAGAGCTGTTGGGGAACCACGCGGGTGTCCTAACACTGCTGTTGGGGAACCACGCAGGTGTCTTAACACTGCTGTTGGGGAACCACCCAGGTGTCCTAACACTGCTGTTGGGGAACCACCCAGGTGTCCTAACAGAGCTGTTTGGGAACCACCCAGGTGTCCTAACACTGCTGTTGGGGAACCACCCAGGTGTCCTAACAGAGCTGTTGGGGAACCACCCAGGTGTCCTAACACTGCTGTTGGGGAACCACCCAGGTGTCCTAATACTGCTGTTGGGGAACCACCCAGGTGTCCTAATACTGCTGTTGGGGAACCACCCAGGTGTCCTAATACTGCTGTTGGGGAACCAGCCAGGTGTCCTAACAGTGCTGTTTGGGAACCACCCAGGTGTCCTAACACTGCTGTTGGGGAACCACCCAGGTGTCCTAACAGTGCCTTTGGGGAACCACTCAGGTGTCCTAACACTGCTGTTGGGGAACCACCCAGATGTCCTAACACTGTTGTTGGGGAACCACCCAGGTGTCCTAACAGTGCCTTTGGGGAACCACGCAGGTGTCCTAACACTGCTGTTGGGGAACCACCCAGGTGTCCTAACAGTGCGTTGGGGAACCACCCAGGTGTCCTAACAGAGCTGTTGGGGAACCACCCAGGTGTCCTAACACTGCTGTTGGGGAACCACCCAGGTGTCCTAACAGAGCTGTTGGGGAACCACCCAGGTGTCCTAACAGAGCTGTTGGGGAACCACCCAGGTGTCCTAACAGTGCCTTTGGGGAACCATGCAGGTGTCCTAACAGAGCTGTTGGGGAACCACCCAGGTGTCCTAACAGAGCTGTTGGGGAACCACCCAGGTGTCCTAACGGTGCCTTTGGGGAACCACCCAGGTGTCCTAACAGAGCTGTTGGGGAACCACCCAGGTGTCCTAATACTGCTGTTGGGGAACCACCCAGGTGTCCTAACACTGCTGTTGGGGAACCACCCAGGTGTCCTAACACTGCTGTTGGGGAACCACCCAGGTGTCCTAACACTGCTGTTGGGGAACCACCCAGGTGTCCTAACAGTGCCTTTGGGGAACCACCCAGGTGTCCTAACACTGCTGTTGGGGAACCACCCAGGTGTCCTAATACTGCTGTTGGGGAACCACCCAGGTGTCCTAATACTGCTGTTGGGGAACCACCCAGGTGTCCTAATACTGCTGTTGGGGAACCACCCAGGTGTCCTAACACTGCTGTTGGGGAACCACCCAGGTGTCCTAATACTGCTGTTGGGGAACCACCCAGGTGTCCTAACAGTGCCTTTGGGGAACCACCCAGGTGTTCTAACAGAGCTGTTGGGGAACCACCCAGGTGTCCTAACACTGCTGTTGGGGAACCACCCAGGTGTCCTAACACTGCTGTTGGGGAACCACCCAGGTGTCCTAACACTGCTGTTGGGGAACCACGCAGGCTCTCTTGTCTCTCTTCTGAACACCTCTTTAAGTTTACATCATATACAGTGCATTTGGAAAGTATTCAAACACCTTGCGCTAACAATCAACAGCCATGTGAATTCTATTGCAACGAAGTTCAAGAGCCATGCACCCTCCGAAACACGACCCCGCCAAGCCGCATTGCTTCTTGACACACTGCTCGCTTAACCCGGAAGTCAACCACACCAATGTGTCGGAGGAAACACCGTACACATGGCGACCGAAGTCAGCAAAGTCAACACCCTGCCCGCCACAAGGAGACGCTAGAGTGCAATGGAACAAGGATATCCCAGCCGGCCAAACCCTCTCCCGAGCCCCTGACGACGCTGGGCCAACTGTGCACCGCCTCATGGTCGTGGCCGGCTGTGACACAGCCCGGGATCGAACCCGGTTCTGTAGTGATTCCTCTAGCACTGCGACGCAGTACCCCTGTGCCACTCGGGGAGGTCCCAATTCAGCATAGTTGACCGAGTGTGACACACATTAGATGGCAGGTGACTAGGCAGAAGTCAGAGGTGGTGGGTTGCAGTGTCACTAAAACAACCTCAGGGTGTGTGTCAAAGGTGATGGGCCAGGGTTCAAACCAAACACAGTGTGCTGACATATCACTGCAAATGCAATTTCCCAGCCTTGGCCTCTGTACCGTTTGCCGTCTGTCTGTCAATACGGAGGGAAGATATCAGTCAGTCTCAAAACCAGGTCTCTCTCTCTCTCTCTCTCTCTCTCTGCACCATGACACACGATACAGCACTAATCTAGGAGATTTAGGAAAAGGCTCTTTAAAGGGCAATTCCACCACTTTTCAACCTCCTATTCATTATTTCCAGCACCAAAGTGAATTTCTATGATCTGTCCTTTAAAAAATAGAAAAAAGATAAGTGGTGACATAACTGCTTCTCTGTGACATCACAGAGTAGGATTAAAAGTAACAAAATAGTGATGTTTCAAAACCTGCAATGAGTTTCTAGCTATGAGGAGCTGGCTCTCACTACATCAGGTGATCCTGAGGAGCTGGCTCTCACTACATCAGGTGATCCTGAGGAGCTGGCTCTCACTACATCAGGTGATCCTGAGGAGCTGGCTCTCACTATAACAGGTGATCCTGAGGAGATGGCTCTCACTACATCAGGTGATCCTGAGGAGCTGGCTCTCACTACATCAGGTGATCCTGAGGAGCTGGCTCTCACTATAACAGGTGATCCTGAGGAGATGGCTCTCACTACATCAGGTGATCCTGAGGAGCTGGCTCTCACTACATCAGGTGATCCTGAGGAGCTGGCTCTCACTATAACAGGTGATCCTGAGGAGATGGCTCTCATTACATCAGGTGATCCTGAGGAGCTGGCTCTCACTACATCAGGTGATCCTGAGGAGCTGGCTCTCACTACATCAGGTGATCCTGAGGAGCTGGCTCTCACTACATCAGGTGATCCTGAGGAGCTGGCTCTCACTACATCAGGTGATCCTGAGGAGCTGGCTCTCACTATAACAGGTGATCCTGAGGAGCTGGCTCTCACTACATCAGGTGATCCTGAGGAGCTGGCTCTCACTACATCAGGTGATCCTGAGGAGCTGGCTCTCACTACATCAGGTGATCCTGAGGAGCTGGCTCTCACTATAACAGGTGATCCTGAGGAGCTGGCTCTCACTATAACAGGTGATCCTGAGGAGCTGGCTCTCACTACATCAGGTGATCCTGAGGAGCTGGCTCTCACTGTACATCAGGTGATCCTGAGGAGCTGGCTCTCACTACATCAGGTGATCTAAGGAGCTGGCTCTCACTACATCAGGTGATCCTGAGGAGCTGGCTCTCACTACATCAGGTGATCCTGAGGAGCTGGCTCTTACTATAACAGGTGATCCTGAGGAGCTGGCTCTCACTACATCATGTGATCCTGAGGAGCTGGCTCTCACTACATCAGGTGATCCTGAGGAGCTGGCTCTCACTATAACAGGTGATCCTGAGGAGCTGGCTCTCACTACATCAGGTGATCCTGAGGAGCTGGCTCTCATTACAACAGGTGATCCTGAGGAGATGGCTCTCATTACATCAGGTGATCCTGAGGAGCTGGCTCTCATTACATCAGGTGATCCTGAGGAGCTGGCTCTCATTACATCAGGTGATCCTGAGGAGCTGGCTCTCACTATAACATGTGATCCTGAGGAGCTGGCTCTCATTACATCAGGTGATCCTGAGGAGCTGGCTCTCACTGTACATCAGGTGATATCGAGGAGCTGGCTCTCCCTATAACAGGTGATCCTTAGGAGCTGGCTCTCACTATAACAGGTGATCCTTAGGAGCTGGCTCTCATTACATCAGGTGATCCTGAGGAGCTGGCTCTCATTACATCAGGTGATCCTGAGGAGCTGGCTCTGACTGTACAAATTCCGCTCAAACTCTGAATGCCAAGGCGAACATGAAGTGTTTGATTTTTATTTTATTTGCATTGATCTTAGAGGGACAATAGAGCGGCCATTATCGACTGTCTGCTAGCAAGTTTGGTAGGCTACCATCAGAGGCATCAGAGCTCAGTTTTGGAGACTCAACGGTGACATGGAATTTGACTACGGTCTCCTGATTTCCGGTGTGGCGGTAATAAGGTCACCTTCACAGCCCTACTCATGCCCTCACACCATATGACCTAGAGTTGTGACAGTTGGTACATAGGTCATTCTTCTTACACAGAAGATATTTACCTCAAATCTGCCATGATGGATTTCCCGCCATTTTGGATTTATTTATTTTTTTATCGGGATTTCAACATTTTTTTATGTTTTTTTCTTTTTTTATGTTAAACTAAGTTACATTGACCAATAAACAGCCATGTGGGCGTTGTCTAGCATATAAATGTGTAGACATCAGACACAGGAAAATGATATAGCAACTAAACTTGCTACGTATGTTCCAAACCCTGTCAAGACTCAACTGTCTTTAAAATGTCTTTGAGTCAATCAGTATTCAACCCCTTTGTTATGGCAAGCCTAAATAAGCTCACGAGTAAACATTTGTTTAACAAATCACATAATAAGTTGCAGGGACTCACTCTGTGTGCAATAATAGTGTTTAACATAGTTTTTGAGTGGCTACCCCATCTCTGTACCCTACACGTACAATTACCTGTAAGGTCCCTGATGAGCAGTGAATTTCAAACAGATTCAACCAGAAAGACCTGGGAGGTTTTGCAATGCTTTGCAAAGACGGGCACCTATTGGTTAAAAAAAAAAATCAGGCATTGAATATCCCTTTGGGCATGGTGAAGTTATTAATTACACTTTGCTTGCATACAGGAAGCCCTGCCAACGTGCTGCACGCCAAACAGCAGTGTATTGCCACACACCCACACGAGCTAACTGTATCATATCATCGCAAATCAGTGGCACTGAACGAATCGTCTACCGGCCCGAAAGTTTAAACGTGTTGTAGGCGAAATGTCCGTGCCAAGTTTCGGTTCCAACGGGTCTTTGCTGTAATCTACAGAAAATGGCGTCTTGGTTGTCAAAAAGGTATAAGATAAATGATTCACACGCGGGTATAAATTACGACTAAAGGACAATGGGACAAACAAACGAGTATAAATGAGTCAACAGCTGAGTCATCCTTAAACTCTCACATTGATGAATTAAACTTCAACTGCGCTGCTGTCCTGCTTTACAGCGCGCGGCGGAGGGACAGTGTACAGACACATGACACAGTTCTACTAAAATGTTGCAGTCTGGCTTCGGTTTTTTAAAGCTTCATAGTGAATAACCACTAAAACTGTAAAAGAAGAAACACATAGGCAGGCCTATTACAGAAACATTTGAGCAGTAGTCTAGGCTGGCTACACAACTACAATACATGTTGATTGCGCCATACAGCAAATGCTGCATTCAACCGCACCGGTGATCCATGCAGTGAAACATGTTTTTAGTTTAAACGTTACAACAGCCTGTAGATAAGTCTTTGTTATTTGGGTGTTATTGAAGACTTTGTTGTTTAGGGTCTCAGCATATTATGCACATCTGCAACCATAGCAACAAAGGTTGGACAAATATATATATGTTTTGTTTTAATATGTTAAACGCTGTATACAGCATCCAATCAATGGGCAGTTTGAGCCAGGTGTACGCCCACTTTTTTTGTAAAAACAAACCTAATAGGATATGCCTGGCCGCAAAGTCGTTAAAAGTTTAATTAAACGTTTTTTAATGTCTTTTACTTGACACATCTGCTGTACACAAGAAAAAAATATACATTTTTGGTCCTGAATATAAAGTGTTATGTTTGGGACAAATCCAATGTAACACATTACTTAGTACCACTATCCATATTTTTAAGCATAGTGGTGTCTGCATCATGTTAAGGGTATGCTTGTCATCATTAAGGGCTGAGGAGTTTTTCAGGATAAAATAAACTGAATGGAGCTAGGCACAGGCAAAACCCTAGAGGAAAAGTCTGCTTTTCACCAGACACTGGGAGAGGAATTCACCTTTCAGCAGGTCAATAACCTAAAACACAAGGCCACATATACACTGGAGATGGTTGCCATGAAGACAGTGAATGTTCCTGAGTTGACTTAGATCTACTTGAAAATCTATATAGTAAGGCCTGAAAATAGTTGTCTCGCAATGATCAACAACCAATTGGACAGAGCTTGAAGAATTCTGAAAAAAATAATGGGCAAATATTGCACAATCCAGGTGTGGAAATCTCTTAGAGACTCACCCAGAAAGACTCACAGCTGTAATCACTCTTAGACACTTACCCAGAAAGACTCACAGCTGTACTGACTGCCAAAGGTGCTTCTATAAAATATTGACTCAGGGGTGTGAAGAATTATGGACATTTCTGTATTTTATTTTTCAATACATTTGCAAAAAAAAATTCTAAAAACATGTTTTCAATTTATCTTTATGGAGTATTGTGTGTAAGTAGATAAGAGAAGGAAAAAAATATATATATTTCATCCATTTTGAATTCAGGTTGTAACACAACAAAATGTGGAATAAGTCAATAGGTCTGAATACTTTCTGAAGGCCCTGTACATAGCTATATTAGAATTAAATATTTAAGGTCATTTCATCAAACTTATGAGGGTCTCCTTGGCACTACTCCGTGAGCAGGAGGGTCTTCATGTAGGCTACAGTGTCCCGCAAAATCATCCTGTTGTCCCACATTTGGCTATTTTATATGCGATCACCCTAATGATGACATATTCCTGTGGTAGAAATTTCACCCTGAAAATCTCTCCCTCAAAACAACAGTACTTTTTTCAAATCGAATGTATTTTACAGTATACGTTGACAAATTACATTGAAACAACGTTGTTTCAACCAGTTTGTACACAGTGAGTAGTTTACCTACTACCGTTTAGAAGTAACTCAAGCTTTAATCACTGATCTACTTCCTGTTCCTACTACTGTTTAGAAGTAACTCAAGCTTTAATCACTGATCTACTTCCTGTTCCTACTACCGTTTAGAAGTAACTCAAGCTTTAATCACTGATCTACATCCTGTTCCTACTACCATTTAGAAGTAACTCAAGCTTTAATCACTGATCTACATCCTGTTCCTACTACCATTTAGAAGTAACTCAAGCTTTCATCACTGATCTACATCCTGTTCCTACTACCATTTAGAAGTAACTCAAGCTTTAATCACTGATCTACTTCCTGTTCCTACTACCGTTTAGAAGTAACTCAAGCTTTAATCACTGATCTACATCCTGTTCCTACTACCGTTTAGAAGTAACTCAAGCTTTCATCACTGATCTACTTCCTGTTCCTACTACTGTTTAGAAGTAACTCAAGCTTTAATCACTGATCTACATCCTGTTCCTACTACCGTTTAGAAGTAACTCAAGCTTTAATCACTGATCTACTTCCTGTTCCTACTACCGTTTAGAAGTAACTCAAGCTTTCATCACTGATCTACTTCCTGTTCCTACTACCGTTTAGAAGTAACTCAAGCTTTCATCACTGATCTACTTCCTGTTCCTACTACCGTTTAGAAGTAACTCAAGCTTTCATCACTGATCTACTTCCTGTTCCTACTACCGTTTAGAAGTAACTCAAGCTTTCATCACTGATCTACTTCCTGTTGCCGAAATATGAAAATGTATTATTGATGTATTTGATTGAATTGTAATTTCTTTAAATGTCACCCCCAATAACATATTCTGTCCTGCTGATAACAGTAAGCACTGGTCCTCTGTCAGAGATTGAACCCCCCTCGTCACCACAGCTGTGCTGTAATTTGTGATTATTGCGAGGATCAGGTTTAGGGCTCTGCTTCCTTTGTGCTGCTGTGTCACCAGAGTCACCCTGAGGTGACACTTTAACCATGTCACCTTATCCTTCTATTGACTAGGAGGTCTAATGTTAAAAGTTAATAGTTAGACTCGTGCCCATTCTTCTCGTTTCTGGACTGGCTACAGAGATCATGTGGATAAGCAGACTCACCTTGGTGTCCTCGACTTGTACAGTTACATTTGGCTTTGTGTTATAAAGGTCATTCAAGTGACTTGAAGGTTACAAATGATGAGAGCAGAGTGACATTTACCTTAGTCAGCAGGATCATTACTGGACTTTTCAATATGTAGACAAATCTGAACTATTCTCTACACAGCTGTCTGCTTGTCTTAAACCAGCTGTATTCTCTACACAGCTGTCTGCTTGTCTTAAACCAGCAGTATTCTCTACACAGCTGTCTGCTTGTCTTAAACCAGCCAGCTGTATTCTCTACACAGCTGTCTGCTTGTCTTAAACCAGCTGTATTCTCTACAAAGCTGTCTGCTTGTCTTAAACCAGCTGTATTCTCTGTATTACCCATGAAAACACACTAGTACTGCTCCAACACTCCTGGGTATTCAGAAACCACTAACATAACCTCTATTCAACATGCCGCCTGCTGTTGTGTTAACATAATTAGAAGTTTGTTTAGCTAGCTCAACTAATTACCAGAAAAGAGACGAATTTCAAAAGAGACGAATCCTTGAATGAGATGAGGCCACCGTACCAAGGGAGGGAGGAGGGAGGCTATAACATAAACAAATAATAGGGTCCATTTGGTTTAAAGTGTCCCTCTACTTTGCAGCCAGGCCAGGTTGACCTGTAGGTCTGTAGCCCCAGGGTTCAGGGTTCAGGGTTCAGGGTCCAGGGTTCAGGGTCCAGGGTCCAGGGTCCAGGGTCCAGGGTTCAGGGTCCAGGGTTCAGGGTCCAGGGTCCAGGGTCCAGGGTCCAGGGTTCAGGGTTCAGGGTCCAGGGTTCAGGGTTCAGGGTCCAGGGTCCAGGGCTGGGTGTGGAGCTTTAACATCTAGGGTACTGACCAGTCAGGGATATTTCTACTGGCCCGGGTTGGCCTGTCTACAGTCTAAAATTCTATGCAATGTTTTCAGTGTGCTAGTTTGGCAAAATTTGAGTTATTAGTTTGGTACGTGTTTTACTAGCCTGTACTAAAAAAAAGGTGCTAGCCTCAGGCTAGAGGGCTAGCTTAATTTCCATCCCTAGGTGACCTGTTTGGGTGTGGCTGCTGACTGCAGACGATCACTCCAGATGACTCCAGGTTATATAGGAGTGAGTATTAGTGACTGCTTTGAAAGAGTTTAACTTCGGGGTCAGAGAGACTTTCCCCTTCTTGTCCTGCAGGAATAGAATTTACCCCACCTCCACCCCACTTACCCTGCACTGTCATCAACCACCCCTCCTATAATACCTCCAGCCACTCAGGTTGCAGTACTGTCTTCAATTTAGCCTAGCACTTGATAATGTTAACGTGTAGGCCTAGCTAACTACAGATCTGATTACCTACGAGCATAATGGTAACGTTTGTTTACAGTTTTTTTCACTGTCAAATCAAACTTTATTAGTCACCTGCGCCAAATACAATAAGTGTATATACAGTATACAGGGGGTACCGGTACCGCGTCTATGTGCGAGGTTACCGGTTAGTCGTGGTCATTTGTAAGCTGTGTTAGCCATTCTTAAGCTATGAAAACTACTTATCATTATATATAAAACCTTTTCAGGATCTAAAAACTCTAATATATAGCTCAAATATATACAATTGTCAAATTAAGTTTTACTTTTTGATTTCACATGCATTTCAATATCTTATTTATCCTTTGCTTTGCCAACCCTTCTTCACTTGTACCTCAGGCCTCGATTCTGCTCTCAGGTTCTGTCTATATCATATACTGAATCTTAAACTTATAAACTATTATAACTTCTCAAATGTCTTTGTTTAAATGACAAATGAAGGTTCATGTAATAGGAGAAACAGTAAATGGCTCAGTGAAGAGGAAATGCTCACGGCTTCAATATAGCGTTCATGTGTAATTAGCCCCTTCAGTGTGCTATTCATTAGCCTCTTCAATGTGCTATTCATTAGCCTCTTCAATGTGCTATTCATTAGCCTCTTCAATCTGCTATTCATTAGCCTCTTCAATGTGCTATTCATTAGCCTCCTCAGTGTCCTATTCATTAGCCTCTTCAGTGTGCTATTCATTAGCCTCTTCAGTGTGCTATTCATTAGCCTCTTCAATGTGCTATTCATTAGCCTCTTCAGTGTGCTATTCATTAGCCTCTTCAGTGTGCTATTCATTAGCCTCTTCAGTGTGCTATTCATTACCCTCTTCAGTGTGCTATTCATTAGCCTCTTCAGTGTGCTATTCAGTAGCCTCGTTCAGCTAGTAGACGTCAGTTCAGTTCCATTCAGCATTGGTAGCATTTAAGGACATTATAATGTACCAGTCTGTGTGGATATTCACAGCTATGTCTTGTCACTTTGAGTTGTTCTGAACAACAGAGAAGTGGATAATGTATCAAATCAGAGGTGTTGTTTTAACCTCAGAACATGACAGGACTAACTGAAATGTACAGTAAATTGATATAAATCAGGTTGCATTGAAAGCAATCACTGTAGTAACTGTCCTGATTGTAGTGAATGGAATTAACTAAGTGAGCTGTATTAACTGTCCTGATTGTATTGAATGGAATTAACTAAGTGAGCTGTATTAACTGTCCTGATTGTATTGAATGGAATTAACTGAGTGAGCTGTTTGTCTGTCTTAGCAGAGAGAGAGAGGTAGTCAAGGAGATGGGTGTGGACTCACCACCCCAGGTATTGGACAGGTAGCTCCTCAGACCCCTCCTCCTCTCCTGTTCTCAACCCCCCCCCCCCCCCCCCCCCTGGTATATATCTCCTTCCCATAGATTCCTATAGAGACTCTTTGCCTGTCCTGTCCTGTTGTCATCCATAGTCCTCATAGCCACTCGTTCATTCAGACTGAGACAGGGACCAGAGGTTCATCCTGGAGTCAGTGGAGCACACAGCACTGCTCAACCTCAGCGCCAACATGTTGTATCTGGAGACGGGGACGCCCACGTCGTACAGCGAGGTAAGGCCCAGGGAGGAGGCTCCTACTGGGGCATCAGGGACCGCTAACGTCCCCTTGGCTCCATGGAGCTTCTGGAGCTCCATGGTGGGAGTGGGACTGGAGAAATGCTAAATATATCAATACCTTATTAGTAGTGTTACTGCCATTTTCATATTTGAACATTTTCACCCCGTTAAATCTTTTTGATGTGATTTGGTGTCGGAGTTTATTGGCGGCTTAGGGCTTAGTGGTGGAATAGGGGCTTTAACATAAAGAAGGAATTTGAAAAAGTTGAAATAGTTAAAAACAAAGTGATTATTTAAAATCTGTCTGTGGCACTCACAGAAAAACAAATGGAGAAAGATGTTTAGGCAGCAGATTACTTTTCGTTTGTGTTTCGATTCAGTGGCTTTGTATGTGTTTATCTGCGTGTGTGCAGCGTTGTGTGTGTGTGTGTGAGTGTGTGTGTGCAGGGGAATGTAAACACCTGGAGTGTTTGTTGAATAGAGGAAGAGGCGCTGTGTGAAATGGCTGCTCTGCTCCGCTACCCTGTCCTGTTGAGATGTGGCCCTGCACTCTGCCATTAGCCCTGTTAACATCTGGAGTCACAACTACTGACTCACCATAGTTCCATTAGCTCCATTATCTCCAATAGATCCATTATCTCCAATAGTTCCATTAGCTCCAGTAGTTCCATTATCTTCAATAGTTCCATTATCTCCAGTAGTTCCATTATCTTCAATAGTTCCATTAGCTTCAATAGTTCCATTAGCTTCAATAGTTCCATTAGCTTCAATAGTTCCATTAGCTTCAATAGTTCCATTATCTCCAGTAGTTCCATTAGCTTCAATAGTTCCATTAGCTCATGTAGTTCCATTATCTCCAGTAGTTCCATTATCTTCAATAGTTCCATTAGCTTCAATAGTTCCATTATCTCCAGTAGTTCCATTAGCTTCAATAGTTCCATTAGCTTCAATAGTTCCATTAGCTCATGTAGTTCCATTATCTCCAATAGTTCCATTAGCTTCAATAGTTCCATTAGCTTCAATAGTTCCATTAGCTTCAATAGTTCCATTATCTCCATTATCTCCAATATATCCATTATCTCTAGTAGTTCCATTAGCTCCATTATCTCCAATAGTTCCATTATCTCCTGTAGTTCCATTAGCTTCAATAGTTCCATTAGCTTCAATAGTTCCATTATCTCCTGTAGTTCCATTAGCTCCTGTTGTTCCATTATCTCCTGTAGTTCCATTAGCTCCTGTACTTCCATTAGCTCCTGTTGTTCCATTATCTCCTGTAGTTCCATTATCTCCTGTAGTTCCATTAGCTCCTGTAGTTCCATTAGCTCCTGTAGTTCCATTAGCTCCTGTAGTTCCATTAGCTCTAATAGTTACAATAGCTCCAATAGTTACTATAGCTCTAATAGTTACATTAGCTCCAATGGTTACTATAGCTCTAATAGTTACATTAGCTCCAATAGTCACTATAGCTCTAATAGTTCCATCAGTGTTTTAACATTCATTAGACAAGACGATGAGGGTTCATTAATTATGGCATGGATTGTATTGCTTTACTGTGATTTAAGGCTGTGTGCTTTTTTGATTGCCTAATTGTTACATTACAGAAATTTAAATTAATATAATAATCTCTGATTCGTCTCCCCAAATTGTCTTGCAACTTTATTGTGTGAGTTTGTCGTTTTTCTGTGTTTGATTTATTTTGGAGACAGTAGATAAAATGGTGGTTGTGATTGAGGGGTGGATCTGGAGATGGGGAGCTGTGATTTGATGAGCATTATGGAGTAGAACTATTGGAGCTTATGAACAGGAAATTGTCCCTTTGTATGGAAACAATATAGCCCAAAATAATGTATCATAGTTCAAGATGGTTAAATGGAATAATTTAAAGAACGTAAAATGTTTGTATGAGTAAGCTACATGGGGACAACTTATTTATTTTGGTTTGTCCAAAATGGAGCCACTATATAATTTACTGGAACCAGAAATGTAGGGTTTACATATGTTTTGGCAGTTAGAATTACAAGGTGTGACATAGGCATTAAATAAGGGTTGATTCTCTGCTATAATAACCATCTGGAAAAGCAAATAATACCTTCTGGTCTTCGAGAAAGAAATGACATGATAGAAAGTTATCCATGTTTCCTTCTTTCCTAATGACAGATAATGGCCGTGACAACTAGTGACTGTCATTATAGTCAGTAAGGGTTTTGTTTGTTTATTTCAGGATTATATAATTCCTTTTCAAATATCGCGTCACCTTGAGCAAGTCAAATCGTTTCTGTAGAGGCTAGAATATAGTTGTATTACAGTCCTACTTAACGTCAATCTTTCTGGATTTCAGTCACATTTCTTTTATCTCGTAGTTTTACCAAAATTGTCATTAAGATATTTTTGTAATATGCTTTCTGTGCAGTTGAACAGTTCCTAACTGTCTGCTAATGACACTAAACATAAAGGACAGTATATTTATTTGTTTGCTAGTTTATTGGTTCCATTAGTTTGTCTGTAAAGATGACAGTCTGGTGTGATGACAGTCTCCTGGTGTGATGACATCTCCTGGTGTGATGACAGTCTGGTGTGATGACAGTCTCCAGGTGTGATGACAGTCTGGTGTGATCAATCAAATGTATTTATAAAGCCCTTCTTTCATCAGCTGATATCTCAAAGTGCTGTACAGAAACCCAGCCTAAAACCCCAAACAGCAAGCAATGCAGGTGTAGAAGCACGGTCTCTAGGAAAAACTCCCTAGAAAGGCCAGAACCTAGGAAGAAACCTAGAGAGGAACCAGGCTATGAGGGGTGGCCAGTCCTCTTCGGGCTGTGCCGGGTGGAGATTATAACAGAACATGGCCAAGATGTTCAAATGTTCATAGATGACAAGCAGGGTCAAATAATAATAATCACAGTGGTTGTCGAGGGTGCAACAGGTCAGCACCTAAGGAGTAAATGTCAGTTGGCTTTTCATAGCTGATCATTCAGAGTATCTCCACCACTCCTGCTGTCTCTAGAGAGTTGAAAAAAGCAGGTCTGGGACAGGTAGCACGTCCTGTGAACAGGTCAAGGTTCCATAGCCGCAGGCAGAACAGTTGAAACTGGAGCAGCAGCACGACCAGGTGGACTGGGGACAGCAAGGAGTCATCTGGCCAGGTAGTCCTGGGGCATGGTCCTAGGGTTCAGGTCCTCAGAGAGAAAGAGAGAGAGAGGGAGAGAGAGAGAGAAAGAGAGAGAATTAGAGATCATACCTAAATTCACACAGGACACTGGATAAGACAGGAGAAATACTCCAGATATAACAGACTGACCCAAACCCCCTGACACAAAACTATTGCAGCATAAATACTGGAGGCTGAGACAGGAGGGGTTGGGAGACACTGTGGCCCCGTCCGACGATGCCCACAGACAGGGTCAAACAGGCAGGACATAACCCCACCCACTTTGCCAAAGCACAGCCCCCATACCACTAGAGGGATATCTTCAACCACCAACTTACCATCCTGAGACAAGGCCGAGTATAGCCCACGAAGATCTCCCCCACGGCACGAACCCAAGGGGAGGTGCTAACCGGGACAGGAAGTTCACGTCAGTGACTCAACCCACTCAAGAGACGCACCCCTCCTAGGTACGGCATGGAAGAGCACCAGTAAGCCAGTGACTCAGCCCCTGTAATAGGGTTAGAGGCAGAGAATCCCAGTGGAGAGAGGGGAACCGGCCAGGCAGAGACAGCAAGGGTAGTTCGTTGCTCCAGTGCCTTTCCATTCACCTTACCTTCACACCCCTGGGCCAGACTACACTCAATCATAGGACCTACTGAATAGATGAGTCTTCAATAAAGACTTAAAGGTTGAGACCGAGTCTGCGTCACTCACATGGACAGGCAGACCATTCCCTCCAGCTGTTTGCTTAGAAATTCTTGGGACAGTATGGAGGCCTGCATCTTGTGACCGTAGCGTACGTGTAGGTACGTACGGCAGGACCAAATTGGAAAGATAGATAGGAGCATGCCCATGTAATGACTGTCTGGTGTGATGACAGTCTCCTGGTGTGATGACAGTCTGGTGTGATGAGAGTCTGATGTGATGACAGTCTCCTGGTGTGATGACATCCTGGTGTGATGACTGTCTGGTGTGATGACAGTCTGGTGTGATGACAGTCTGGTGTGATGACAGTCTCCTGGTGTGATGACAGTCTGGTGTGATGACAGTCTGGTGTGATGACAGTTTCCTGGTGTGATGACAGTCTGGTGTGATGACAGTCTCCTGGTGTGATGGCCATCTCCTGGTGTGATGACAGTCTGGTGTGATGACTGTCTGGTGTGATGACAGTCTCCTGGTGTGAAGAAAGTCTGGTGTGATGACAGTCTGGTGTCAATCTGCTACTCTCCCCACTTTATAAGATGGCTTCTAAAATGGTTGTTAGGTCTAAACACCTGTGTCTATTTGTTCTCCTAAAGCCCACCAGTGTTAGTGTTCAGGTGACGAGTCTATCTACCTACACTTGACCACTCCTCTCTGCTTCCACTGTATAGCACTGTTGTTAACACACACTGTTAGTCCCAAGTGGAGGGGGTGTAGATAGAGGACTTCAGCTGAGATCTAAGACCCCATCTTGTGGGTTTTTAATCTGGGGTCAGTTCACCACTCTTGCTCACAATAGGGCTTTGCAAATAGAGGGGGGGGGAAATGAGTTCCATTAGTTTTCATCCAGCCACACAAGACTGACTGTATTTAGGGAACGCCACAGTGCTTCTATGATAAGAGGAATATTGAAAGAGAACTTTGGCGGAATTCAATATTTTCCCAATGGGTTTGGAGACTTTTAAGATGTCTCAAAGATATTCACATCCACATGTTTGGTTTAGACTGCTCTCACAGATGTCACATTTTCTTGAGAAGAGACAGAAATCATTTGCATATAAGTAACAGAAAGAAAAGGGGTATGTGATCAACAGGAGTAGAGGTGCATTCACAAAACGGATCATACCAGTTAGCCAACAGTATTTACTTCATGGTTTATTTAAGATGATATACTGGGAGGTTCAGGCCTTGAATGCTGATTGGCTGACAGCCACGGTATATCAGACCGTATACCACAGATATCACAAACATTTATTTTTACTGCTCTAATTACGTTGGTAACCAGTTTATAATAGCAATAATATAATAGCACCTCGGGGGTTTATGATACAGTGCCTTGCAAAAGTATTCACCCCCCTTGGTGTTTTTCCTATTTTGGTTTCATTACAACCTGTAATTTAAATTTCAGGAAATGGACATACACAAAATAGTCCAAATTGGTGAAGTGAAAAAAAAGAAAAAACTTGTTAAAAAAAAATCAAAAAATGAAAAACATAAAAGTGGTGTGTGTATTGTATTCACCCCCTCTGCTATGAAGCCCCTAAATAAGATCTGGAGCAACCAATTACCTCCAGAAGTCACATAAATAGTTAAATAAAGTCCACCTATCTAATTGTCACATGATCTGTCACATGATATATATGTCTCAGTATATGTACCTGTTCTGAAAGGCCCCAGAGTCTGCAACACCACTAAGCAAGGGGCACCACCAAGCAAACGGCACCATGAAGAGCAAGGATCTCTACAAACAGGTCAGGGACAAAGTTGTGGAGAAGTACAGATCAGGGTTGGGTTAGAAAAAAAATATCTGAAACTTTGAACATCCCACGGAGCACCATTAAATCTATTATTTAAAAAAAATGAAAGAATGTGGCACCACAACAAACCTGCCAAGAGAGGGCCGTCCACCAAAACTCACGGACCAGGCAAGGTGGGCATTAATCAGAGAGGCAACAAAGAGACCAAAGGTAACCCTGAAGGAGCAGTAAAGCTCCACAGCGGAGATTGGAGTATCTGTCCATAGGACCACTTTAAGCCATAGAGCTGGGCTTTACTGAAGAATGTCCAGGAAAAAGCCATTGCTTATTAAAGAAAAAAATAAGCAAAGATGTTTGGTGTTTGCCAAAAGGCATGTGGGAGACTCCCCAAACATATGGAAGAAGGTACTCTGGTCAGATGAGACTCAAATTGAGCTTTTTGGCCATCAACGCAAACGTTATGTCTGGCGCAAACCAAACACCTCTCATCACCCAGAGAACACCATCCCCACATTGAAGCATGGTGGTGGCAGCATCATGCTGTGGGGATGTTTTTCCATCGGCAGGGACCAGGAAACTTGTCAGAATTGAAGGAATGATTGATGGAGCTAAGTACAGAGAAATTCTTGAGGGAAACCTGTTTCAGTCTTCCAGAGATTTGAGACAGGGATGGAGGTTCACCTTCCAGCAGGACAATGACCCTAAGCATACTACTAAAGCAACACTCGAGTGGTTTAAGAGGAAACATTTAAATGCCTAGTCATAGCCCAGACCTCATTCTAGTTGAAAGTCTGTGGTATGACTTAAAGATGGCTGTACACCAACGGAACCCATCCAACTTGAAGGAGCTGGAGCAGTTTTGCCTTGAAGAATGGGCAAAAATCCCAGTGGCTAGATGTGCGAAGCTTATAGAAACATACCCCAAGAGACTTGCAGCTGTAAATCCTGCTAAAGGTGTCTCTACAAAGTATTGACTTTAGTTATGCACACTCAAGTTTTCAGTTTTTTTGTCTTATTTATCGTTTGTTTCACAATAAAAAATATTTAGCATCTTCAAAGTGGTAGGCATGTTGTTTAAATCAAATGATACAAACCCCCCCAAAATCTATTTTAATTCCAGGATGTAAGGCAACAAAATAGGAAAAATGCAAATGGGGTGAATACTTTCGCAAGCCACTGTATTTAGCCAATATACCAAGGCTCTAAGGGCTGTATCCAGGAACTCTTAGGAAAGCCTTTAGCCGTGGCATAGTGGCCACATACCCCCTCGCTCCTTATTGTTTAAATGAACCATCATGCATATTGTGTCGTTAAAATCAAGTGTTCTAAATAATGTTGCTGGAGAACTTTAATTGTGAAGTCGTAAATCAAATCTCTCTGGTATCTAACATCTCCTTTAGGATCTCTGATATGTTTCTGAGATGGCAGGGAAACACTTTTTACGTTTTGTGGTAGGTATTAAAGGGTGGGATCTCTCTGTCCACCTACATCCCCTCTGGCTTAGTCTCAAACGGCACCCTATTCCCTATATAGTGCACTACTTTTGACCCGAGTCCATAGGGTGGCAGGTAGCCCAGCGGTTAAGAGCGTGGGGCCAGTAACCGAATGGTTGCTGATTGGAATCCCGGAGCCATCTCAGTGAAAAATCTGCCAATGTGCCCTTGAGCAAGGCACTTAAACCCTAATGGCTCCTGTAATTCACTCTGAATAAGAGTGTCTGCTAAATGATGTAAAATGATCAAATGTAACTCATGGTTGAAAAATGTGTAGGGAATAGAGTGCCATTTGGGAAGCAGACCCCAATGTGAGGTATCAGCTTCTACCCCTTCTCCAGGGAGGCTCCACGTCAGATTGTGGTGGGCCATGGTAGACTAGTGGTGGGCCATGGTAGCCTAGTGGTGGGCCATGGTAGACTAGTGGTGGGCCATGGTAGCCTAGTGGTGGGCCATGGTAGCCTAGTGGTGGGCCATGGTAGACTAGTGGTGGGCCATGGTAGACTAGTGGTGGGCCATGGTAGACTAGTGGTGGGCCATGGTAGACTAGTGGTGGGCCATCGTAGCCTAGTGGTGGGCCATGGTAGCCTAGTGGTGGGCCATGGTAGACTAGTGGTGGGCCATGGTAGCTTAGTGGTGGGCCATGGTAGCCTAGTGGTGGGCCATGGTAGCCTAGTGGTGGGCCATGGTAGCCTAGTGGTGGGCCATGGTAGCCTAGTGGTGGGCCATGGTAGCCTAGTGGTGGGCCATGGTAGCCTAGTGGTGGGCCATGGTAGCCTAGTGGTGGGCCATGGTAGCCTAGTGGTGGGCCATGCGATGCGGTTTAGTCGCCACTCTTAATTGCTTTAATGGTGTGTTGCTGTTTCCGGCGCCGACAGAGATGGCCGCCTCGCTTCGCGTTCCTAGGAAACTATGCAGTTTTTTGTTTTTTTACGTGTTATTTCTTACATTAGTACCCCAGGTCATCTTAGGTTTCATTACATACAGTCGAGAATAACTACTGAATATAAGATCAGCATCAACTCACCATCAGTACGACCAAGAATATGTTTTTCGCGACGCGGATCCTGTGTTCTGCCTTACAAACAGGACAACGGAGTGGATCCTATGCAGCGACCCAAAAAAACGACTCCGAAAGAGAGGGAAACGAGGCGGTCTTCTGGTCAGACTCCGGAGACGGGCACAGCGCGCACCACTCCCTAGCATTCTTCTTGCCAATGTCCAGTCTCTTGACAACAAGGTTGATGAAATCCGAGCAAGGGTAGCATTCCAGAGGGACATCAGAGACTGTAACGTTCTTTGCTTCACGGAAACGTGGCTTACTGGAGAGACGCTATCCGAAGCGGTGCAGCCAACAGGTTTCTCCACGCATCGCGCAGACAGGAAAAAACATCTTTCTGGTAAAAAGAGGGGCGGGGGCGTATGCCTTATGACTAACGTGACATGGTGCGATGAAAGAAACATACAGGAACTCAAATCCTTCTGTTCACCTGATTTAGAATTCCTCACAATCAAATGTAGACCGCATTATCTACCAAGAGAATTCTCTTCGATTATAATCACAGCCGTATATATCCCCCCTCAAGCAGACACATCGATGGCTCTGAACGAACTTTATTTAACTCTCTGCAAACTGGAAACAATTTATCCGGAGGCTGCATTCATTGTAGCTGGGGATTTTAACAAGGCTAATCTGAAAACAAGACTCCCCAAATTTTATCAGCATATCGATTGCGCAACCAGGGGAGGAAAGACCTTGGACCATTGTTACTCTAACTTCCGCGACGCATATAAGGCCCTGCCCCGCCCCCCTTTCGGAAAAGCTGACCACGACTCCATTTTGTTGATCCCTGCCTACAGACAGAAACTAAAACAAGAGGCTCCCACGCTGAGGTCTGTCCAACGCTGGTCCGACCAAGCTGACTCCACACTCCAAGACTGCTTCCATCACGTGGACTGGGAGATGTTTCGTATTGCGTCAGATAACAACATTGACGAATACGCTGATTCGGTGTGCGAGTTCATTAGAACGTGCGTTGAAGATGTCGTTCCCATAGCAACGATTAAAACATTCCCTAACCAGAAACCGTGGATTGATGGCAGCATTCGTGTGAAACTGAAAGCGCGAACCACTGCTTTTAATCAGGGCAAGGTGTCTGGTAACATGACCGAATACAAACAGTGCAGCTATTCCCTCCGCAAGGCTATCAAACAAGCTAAGCGCCAGTACAGAGACAAAGTAGAATCTCAATTCAACGGCTCAGACACAAGAGGCATGTGGCAGGGTCTACAGTCAATCACGGACTACAGGAAGAAACCCAGCCCAGTCACGGACCAGGATGTCTTGCTCCCAGGCAGACTAAATAACTTTTTTGCCCGCTTTGAGGACAATACAGTGCCACTGACACGGCCTGCAACGAAAACATGCGGTCTCTCCTTCACTGCAGCCGAGGTGAGTAAGACATTTAAACGTGTTAACCCTCGCAAGGCTGCAGGCCCAGATGGCATCCCCAGCCGCGCCCTCAGAGCATGCGCAGACCAGCTGGCCGGTGTGTTTACGGACATATTCAATCAATCCCTATACCAGTCTGCTGTTCCCACATGCTTCAAGAGGGCCACCATTGTTCCTGTTCCCAAGAAAGCTAAGGTAACTGAGCTAAATGACTACCGCCCCGTAGCACTCACATCCGTCATCATGAAGTGCTTTGAGAGACTAGTCAAGGACCATATCACCTCCACCCTACCTGACACCCTAGACCCACTCCAATTTGCTTACCGCCCAAATAGGTCCACAGACGATGCAATCTCAACCACACTGCACACTGCCCTAACCCATCTGGACAAGAGGAATACCTATGTGAGAATGCTGTTCATCGACTACAGCTCGGCATTCAACACCATAGTACCCTCCAAGCTCGTCATCAAGCTCGAGACCCTGGGTCTCGACCCCGCCCTGTGCAACTGGGTACTGGACTTCCTGACGGGCCGCCCCCAGGTGGTGAGGGTAGGCAACAACATCTCCTCCCCGCTGATCCTCAACACTGGGGCCCCACAAGGTTGCGTTCTGAGCCCTCTCCTGTACTCCCTGTTCACCCACGACTGCGTGGCCACGCACGCCTCCAACTCAATCATCAAGTTTGCGGACGACACAACAGTGGTAGGCTTGATTACCAACAACGATGAGACGGCCTACAGGGAGGAGGTGAGGGCCCTCGGAGTGTGGTGTCAGGAAAACAACCTCACACTCAACGTCAACAAAACTAAGGAGATGATTGTGGACTTCAGGAAACAGCAGAGGGAACACCCCCCTATCCACATCGATGGAACAGTAGTGGAGAGGGTAGCAAGTTTTAAGTTCCTCGGCATACACATCACAGACAAACTGAATTGGTCCACTCACACAGACAGCATCGTGAAGAAGGCGCAGCAGCGCCTCTTCAACCTCAGGAGGCTGAAGAAATTCGGCTTGTCACCAAAAGCACTCACAAACTTCTACAGATGCACAATCGAGAGCATCCTGGCGGGCTGTATCACCGCCTGGTATGGCAACTGCACCGCCCTCAACCGTAAGGCTCTCCAGAGGGTAGTGAGGTCTGCACAACGCATCACCGGGGGCAAACTACCTGCCCTCCAGGACACCTACACCACCCGATGTCACAGGAAGGCCATAAAGATCATCAAGGACATCAACCACCCGAGCCACTGCCTGTTCACCCCGCTATCATCCAGAAGGCGAGGTCAGTACAGGTGCATCAAAGCTGGGACCGAGAGACTGAAAAACAGCTTCTATCTCAAGGCCATCAGACTGTTAAACAGCCACCACTAACACTGAGTGGCTGCTGCCAACACACTGACACTGACTCAACTCCAGCCACTTTAATAATGGGAATTGATGGGAAATGATGTAAATATATCACTAGCCACTTTAAACAATGCTACCTTATATAAATGTTACTTACCCTACATTATTCATCTCATATGCATACGTATATACTGTACTCTATATCATCGACGGTATCCTTATGTAATACATGTATCACTAGCCACTTTATACTATACTATGCCACTTTGTTTACATACTCATCTCATTTGTACATACTGTACCCGATACCATCTACTGTATCTTGCCTATGCTGCTCTGTACCATCACTCATTCATATATCCTTATGTACATATTCTTTATCCCCTTACACTGTGTACAAGACAGTAGTTTTGGAATTGTTAGTTAGATTACTTGTTATTACTGCATTGTCGGAACTAGAAGCACAAGCATTTCGCTACACTCGCATTAACATCTGCTAACCATGTGTATGTGACAAATAAAATTTGATTTGATTTGATTTGATTTGATTTGATAAAATCCCCTGTTCTGCCCACTTCAGCAGGTATATATGAGGTGTGGATAGATTAGACACTCTGTCAGTCTCCTACCCAGCCAGCCCAGACCTACGGTCCCCCCACCCACCCTGTTAGGTCATCATCACCCAGGGGACTGACCCAAGGTCCACAGTGCCCTCCCTCCCCCTGGTCACTCACCACTACCCAGGGGACTGACCCAAGGTCCACAGTGCCCTCCCTCCCCCTGGTCACTCATCATCACCCAGGGGACTGACCCAAGGTCCACAAGGTCACTCACCACTACCCAGGGTGCAGGTCAGAAGAGATGAGAGGCTGGAATGGCAGTTATTCCCCCCTCGGGCCAGGTCTATGGGCCATCTCACCTCTATTCCCCCCTCGGGCCAGGTCTATGGGCCATCTCACCTCTATTCCCCCCTCGGGCCAGGTCTATGGGCCATCTCACCTCTATTCCCCCCTCGGGCCAGGTCTATGGGCCATCTCACCTCTATTCCCCCCTCCGGCCAGGTCTATGGGCCATCTCACCTCTATTCCCCCGCTCGGGCCAGGTCTATGGGCCATCTCACCTCTATTCCCCCCTCGGGCCAGGTCTATGGGCCATCTCACCTCTATTTCCCCGCTCGGGCCAGGTCTATAGGCCATCTCACCTCTATTCCCCCGCTCGGGCCAGGTCTATGGGCCATCTCACCTCTATTCCCCCCTCGGGCCAGGTCTATGGGCCATCTCACCTCTATTCCCCCCTCGGGCCAGGTCTATGGGCCATCTCACCCCTATTCCCCCCTCGGGCCAGGTCTATGGGCCATCTCACCTCTATTACCCTGTCCTTTAAGGGCAGTTCAAAGTACTTGAGGTGATCAATTGCCTCATGCTCATAAACTATCAACTATCGTAAAGAGAAGAAATCAGATTACTGACCTCCCCTGTCTTTGTACTTTCTCGTGTTGGTAATTGAGTTGAAGAGGAAGCATCTCTCTCTCTTTTTCTCTCTCTCTCTCTCTCTCTCTCTCTCTCTCTCTCTCTCTCTCTCTCTCTCTCTCTCTCTCTCTCTCTCTCTCTCTCTGTAATGAGTTAGTAGGAGTTGAAGAGGAAGTCTCTCTCTCTCTCTCTCCCTCTCTCTCCCTCTCTCTCTCTCGTTCTCTCGCTCTCATAATCTGTCTCTTTACTTTCTCCTGTTGGTAATGAGTTAGTAGGAGTTGAAGAGGAAACAGACCGGTACCTGGTCTCTCTCTCGCTCTCTGCCGTAATCTTGCAGAAGAAGTGATAATGAGTCATTGATCCAAAACATAGAAATATAATCTATAGAAAGGGCTTGGAACTGCTTACTCTGGTAATTTGAATGCTTGATTAATTACATGTCTATGTTTGGAAGCTCTAGGGCAGAAGTAGTTGAGTTGCAGCCCTTTTACTCATTTCTTGACAGAACAAAATTAAAATTATTAATTATTATAAATTATTATATTAAAAGTAAGTGTCACGTTCGTTATATAAATCAGACCAAGGCACAGCGAGGTATGCGTACGTTCTTTATATTATAAGAACGAACACTGAACAAAAGAACAAAATGAATCGTGACGCTAATATGAGTAGTGCAAGCAGGCAACTAAACATGGAATAAGAACCCACAAATAATAAAGGGAAAATGGCTGCCTAAATATGATCCCCAATCAGAGACAACGATAAACAGCTGCCTCTGTTTGGGAACCATATCAGGACACCATAGACATGTAAATACCTAGACCTACAAAACCCCTAGACATACAAAAAACCCTAGACAATACAAAACTAGCATACCCACCCTCGTCACACCCTGACCTAACCAAACGACTAAAGAAAACAGAGATATTAACGGTCAGAGCGTGACAGTAAGTCTGATTGGTCAACGTGTGAAATAATGTAGAGGACTACTGTACTGGATCTCAGACTTATCTCATTGGTTAGAATCCTCACCCTAAATAGCCTATAGAAACCCCCCGATCCCTATTTTTATAAATTGTCATAGGAATGTCAATGCTCATACATTACATGTCTAGTACGTACCAATCCCAATGGTTATAACGATACAGCAGTCACTGTGAATACCAAGCAGCAGTAACGCCTCTGTTTGTATGTGAGGAATCCCTGATATGTGTCTCTCCGCATAATCCACATCATTTGGATTCCTGCTGCGGAATCAACAGGCTGTCACTCTGAAGGTCAACAGGCTGTCACTCTGAAGGTCTGAACAGTCTAGGGTAGCTCTTCCCGAACGGCACCCTTTTCCCTATGTAGTTGTGTGCACTACTTTTTAACAGGTCTCTATGGGCTTGTTGTCCTATGGAACGTTGCCCCCCCCCCCCCCCCCCCCCATGACAGCCACCCTATGGGCCCTGGTCTAAAGTAGTGCACTACCCCTATGGACCCTGGTCTAAAGTAGTGCACTACCCCTATGGTTCCTGGTCTATAGTAGTACACTACCCCTATGGGCCCTGGTCTATAGTAGTACACTACCCCTATGGGCCCTGGTCTAAAGTAGTGCACTACCCCTATGGACCCTAGTCTAAAGTAGTGCACTACCCCCATGGACCCTGGTCTAAAGTAGTGCACTACCCCTATGGGCCCTGGTCTAAAGTAGTGCACTACCCCTATGGACCCTGGTCTAAAGTAGTGCACTACCCCTATTGGCCCTGGTCTAAAGTAGTGCACTACCCCTATGGACCCTGGTCTATAGTAGTGCACTACCCTGGTCTATAGTAGACGGGGCTGGGCCTCAGAGAGCTACGAGCAGCACGGCTGTAAACAGACAGAATTTTTAAGAGCAGTTAAAGTAGGGATTAAAATGGCTGCTGTATTACAGTGGAATCAGACCAGATTAAAAGGAATAGGAGAGAAGAGGAGGCCTGAGTCTCCTTCACAAACTTCTCTTGTAAGTGTTGATAGCTTCCACTTCCACTCAGTTAAACCTTCCATCTGACTATAGGTGAATTTTTGGGTGACGTTCGACTTGTTTGACTTTTCCTTTTGGTCTTCCTTCATCCCTTTTTTTCTCTCTTTTCATCTCCCGATCTGTTCGTTCTTCATCCTTGATGTCTTCATTCCTTCCAGAAATATAATATAAGTAGAGTTCTCCAGATCACTCACGTCTCATAATCCCTCTTTGTAAGAAGTGAACAATCATCATCTTTATCATGTCATCTCATCAACCTCTAGTTTTCTCTCCATCGCTATAGGGGCTTTGATGTTTAATCTGCGGTTTCTGGCCAGCATCAGGCTATTCATTAAAATGATCATTTGCCTTCTGTGATAATTAGTGGCTGTCAGGTAGCTGCTAGTGAAAACACTCACACGCGCACGCACGCACGCACGCACGCACGCACACACACACACACACACACACACACAGGACCAGCACCCACAGTAATGCACTAAACAGGGAACAGGTTGTTATTTGGCACACAGACTAGGTAGGGAGGTAGGAGGGGGCAGGGTCCCTTGTCATTGGCTGGCTGTGGGGTTGTCATTAGAGCAGTGGTGTAGGAGAGCTGGAGCGTCTTACACCAAAACACTACCACCTTAAATAAATAAAAAATGTTTTATTGCCAGCCGTAGTGCTGATGTACCCCTGCTCTTACTCATGATGTGTGAGAACACAATCTCTAAACCAGATTTCTGACTCATGATGTGTGAGAACACAATCTCTAAACCAGATTTCTGACTCATGACGTATGAGAACACAATCTCTAAACCAGATTTCTGACTCATGACGTATGAGAACACAATCTCTATACCAGAGTTCTGACTCATGACGTATGAGAACACAATCTCTAAACCAGAGTTCTGACTCATGACGTATGAGAACACAATCTCTAAACCAGATTTCTGACTCACAATCTTGTTGTTGTTTTTAGTCGCACTTTTTTGCTTTATCTTGGTTAAATAAAGGTGTTCTCAACTGGCCTACCTGGTTAAATAAAGGTGTTCTCAACTGGCCTACCTGGTTAAATAAAGGTGTTCTCAACTGGCCTACCTGGTTAAATAAAGGTACAAAAAAAAATGAAATCAGATCACTAGGCTAGATTACCTTCTCATGCTAAAGGCTAGCCTAGTTAGACTCAGATCACTAGGCTAGATTAGCTTCTTATGCTAAAGGGTAGCCTAGTTAGGATCAGATCCCTAGGCTAGATTACCTTCTAATGCTAAAGGCTAGCCAAGTTAGACTCAGATCACTAGGCTAGATTACCTTCTAATGCTAAAGGGTAGCCTGGTTAGGATCAGATCACTAGGCTAGATTATCTTCTAATGCTATTGACTGTAGCTTGTTGTAAGTGTTTTATTTATTTTTATTTCACCTTTATTTAACCAGGTAGGCCAGTTGAGAACACCTTTATTTAACCAGGTAGGCTAGTTGAGAACACCTTTATTTAACAAGGCAAGTCAGTTAATAACAAATTCTTATTTTACAATGACGGCCTAGGGACAGTTTGTTAACTGCCTTGTTCAGGGACAGTGCAAAAGAGTTTTACCTTGTCAGCTCAGGGATTCGAACCACCCCCCCCCCCCCCCCCTAACCAGGCTAGCCTTTAGCATGAAGGCTTTTTTAGCCTTTAGCACCCTTCGTGAATGCCAAATGGCACCCTATGCAGTTATATAGTGAACTACTTGTACCCAGGTCAACAGTAGAGCATTCTTTACTGTAGTGAATAGAATTCCATTTGGGCCGTAGGACCAGTGTCTATAGTCAGGGATCAGGCAACAAGAGGGGCCATCGGATTCAGCAGCTCTCCCATTCTAAAGCACCTTCATTATGCTCTAATTGCTCTCCATTGTGAGGCATGTGAAGGAGGTGTGTCTTGAGACAGAAAACGTAAACATGTTTCCCATGCCAATAAAGTCCTTCTGAGATGAAAACCTCTGCTGAGTGTAGGGCTGGAGGGTATGCTCACAACCCCCCCCCCCCCCTCTCCCCACTCCACGGAGGAGTTAGCTTTCCCTTTGTGTGGGGGGGTGTGTGGGTGGGTGTCTGCGTGCGTGCATGCGTGTGTTCCTTTCACAATACACTCGTCTCCTAACACCTGCCTGGTCTAACCTGAGACATTGTTCCCCTAGACAGGCTCTTGAAAGACCCAGTCTCATTGTTTCCGGGGGGTTGGGGCAGACTCGTGACACACACACACACACACACACACACACACACACACTTCATTATCTGAAATCAACTCGAAGCATCTCCCCTGAGGCGTTGTTGATGAGATTTGTTTGCGTTGGCTGGAATGACCTCCCTCAGGTGCTCTGTGTGTGTGTGTGTGTGTGTGTGTGTGTGTGTGTGTGTGTGTGTGTGTGTGTGTGTGTGTGTGTGTGTGTGTGTGTTGTGGAAACAATGTAGTTTCTTGTATTTAATACCTTCTGTAGTGTGTATGGGAAAAGAATGGGTGTGTTACATTTGATTTATGTTCTAGAGTTTTCATACCATGTCAACTTGGTTAGTGTGTTACCGTGTTTTTGTGTTACCGTGTTTGTGTGTTACCGTGTTTGTGTGTTACCGTGTTTTTGTGTTACCGTGTTTTTGTTTTACTGTGTTTGTGTGTTACCGTGTTTGTGTGTAACCGTGTTTGTGTGTTACCGTGTTTGTGTGTTACCGTGTTTGTGTGTTACCGTGTTTTTGTGTTACCGTGTTTTTGTTTTACTGTGTTTGTGTGTTACCGTGTTTGTGTGTTACCGTGTTTTTGTTTTACTGTGTTTGTGTGTTACTGTGTTTGTGTGTTACCGTGTTTGTGTGTTACCGTGTTTTTGTTTTACTGTGTTTGTGTGTTACCGTGTTTGTGTGTTACCGTGTTTGTGTGTTACCGTGTTTTTGTTTTACCGTGTTTGTGTGTTACCGTGTTTGTGTGTTACCGTGTTTGTGTGTTACCGTGTTTGTGTGTTACCGTGTTTTTGTTTTACTGTGTTTGTGTGTTACCGTGTTTGTGTGTTACCGTGTTTGTGTGTTACCGTGTTTGTGTGTTACCGTGTTTGTGTGTTACCGTGTTTGTGTGTTACCGTGTTTGTGTGTTAGTCACCTGGTGATGTGAGTGGGAGGGAGTGAACTAGACAGCTGTGTGGGACGGGGGACCTCGCAGACTGAAATAAACAAGGGGCCTTTGACTGCCTGTCTGTCCTGCATGCAGAGATGAATGGGTGTCTAAAGAGACCCAGAGCCGTGGCAGAGACACCTCGGCCTGGAATGTGTCTTTTATACATGGAATGGAATGGAGGAGACAGAGAGAGAGAGACCTGGAGCCGAGTAGGGAGGAGAGGAAGGGACTGGCTAAAATCCAGGAAACAAGCATTCTCCCTACTCTCAAAAGGCAGCCATTTTGATTATGATATCACTCGTTTTGTCTATAAAGTGTGAACCCTGTGACCCCAGTCTGTAGATGTTGGGGGATCTAGAATAACTTTCTAGCAGTCGACTATTGGTTAACTTGTACTAGCAATGATTTGGTACATGGCAGTTATTTATGTGTGTGTGTGGAACGTTTAAAAATTAAAATTAAACATCATCATAAAAGACTTCAAATGCCAGCAATTACACAGATCTGAGTCTGATCAACAAGCTGACTGGAATAAATCAGGAAAACTTATTGGGAAAAATGATGTGAAGAAAACCTTGTTTCTCCAGTACTGTGACAGTGACATCATTTATACGGTCGTTGCCCGTATAAATGGGAAATCACCGGGAAGGAGCCATTTATCTGGGGAGGCTGTTGACATGGACGGTGTGATCTGGGGAGGCTGTTGACATGGATGGTGTGATCTGGGGAGGCTGTTGACATGGATGGTGTGATCTGAGGAGGCTGTTGACATGGCCGGTGTGATCTGGGGTGGCTGTTGACATGGATGGTGTGATCTGGGGAGGCTGTTGACATGGCCGGTGTGATCTGGGGTGGCTGTTGACATGGACGGTGTGATCTGGGGAGGCTGTTGACATGGACGGTGTGATCTGGGGAGGCTGTTGACATGGACGGTGTGATCTGGGGAGGCTGTTGACATGGATGGTGTGATCTGGGGAGGCTGTTGACATGGACGGTGTGATCTGGGGAGGCTGTTGACATGGATGGTGTGATCTGGGGAGGCTGTTGACATGGATGGTGTGATCTGAGGAGGCTGTTGACATGGCCGGTGTGATCTGGGGTGGCTGTTGACATGGATGGTGTGATCTGGGGAGGCTGTTGACATGGCCGGTGTGATCTGGGGTGGCTGTTGACATGGATGGTGTGATCTGGGGAGGCTGTTGACATGGACGGTGTGATCTGGGGAGGCTGTTGACATGGATGGTGTGATCTGGGGAGGCTGTTGACATGGATGGTGTGATCTGAGGAGGCTGTTGACATGGCCGGTGTGATCTGGGGTGGCTGTTGACATGGATGGTGTGATCTGGGGAGGCTGTTGACATGGCCGGTGTGATCTGGGGTGGCTGTTGACATGGATGGTGTGATCTGGGGTGGCTGTTGACATGGATGGTGTGATCTGGGGAGGCTGTTGACATGGACGGTGTGATCTGGGGAGGCTGTTGACATGGACGGTGTGATCTGGGGAGGCTGTTGACATGGATGGTGTGATCTGGGGAGGCTGTTGACATGGACGGTGTGATCTGGGGAGGCTGTTGACATGGATGGTGTGATCTGGGGAGGCTGTTGACATGGATGGTGTGATCTGAGGAGGCTGTTGACATGGCCGGTGTGATCTGGGGTGGCTGTTGACATGGATGGTGTGATCTGGGGAGGCTGTTGACATGGCCGGTGTGATCTGGGGTGGCTGTTGACATGGATGGTGTGATCTGGGGAGGCTGTTGACATGGACGGTGTGATCTGGGGAGGCTGTTGACATGGATGGTGTGATCTGGGGAGGCTGTTGACATGGATGGTGTGATCTGAGGAGGCTGTTGACATGGCCGGTGTGATCTGGGGTGGCTGTTGACATGGATGGTGTGATCTGGGGAGGCTGTTGACATGGCCGGTGTGATCTGGGGTGGCTGTTGACATGGATGGTGTGATCTGGGGAGGCTGTTGACATGGACGGTGTGATCTGGGGAGGCTGTTGACATGGACGGTGTGATCTGGGGAGGCTGTTGACATGGATGGTGTGATCTGAGGAGGCTGTTGACATGGACGGTGTGATCTGGGGAGGCTGTTGACATGGACGGTGTGATCTGGGGAGGCTGTTGACATGGATGGTGTGATCTGGGGAGGCTGTTGACATGGACGGTGTGATCTGGGGAGGCTGTTGACATGGATGGTGTGATCTGGGGAGGCTGTTGACATGGATGGTGTGATCTGGGGAGGCTGTTGACATGGATGGTGTGATCTGGGGAGGCTGTTGACATGGACGGTGTGATCTGGGGAGGCTGTTGACATGGATGGTGTGATCTGGGGAGGCTGTTGACATGGATGGTGTGATCTGGGGAGGCTGTTGACATGGATGGTGTGATCTGAGGAGGCTGTTGACATGGATGGTGTGATCTGGGGAGGCTGTTGACATGGCCGGTGTGATCTGAGGAGGCTGTTGACATGGCCGGTGTGATCTGGGGAGGCTGTTGACATGGATGGTGTGATCTGGGGAGGCTGTTGACATGGATGGTGTGATCTGGGGAGGCTGTTGACATGGATGGTGTGATCTGGGGAGGCTGTTGACATGGATGGTGTGATCTGGGGAGGCTGTTGACATGGATGGTGTGATCTGGCGAGGCTGTTGACATGGATGGTGTGATCTGGGGAGGCTGTTGACATGGCCGGTGTGATCTGGGGAGGCTGTTGACATGGACGGTGTGATCTGGGGAGGCTGTTGACATGGCCGGTGTGATCTGGGGAGGCTGTTGACATGGCCGGTGTGATCTGGGGAGGCTGTTGACATGGACGGTGTGATCTGAGGAGGCTGTTGACATGGACGGTGTGATCTGGGGAGGCTGTTCACATGGCCGGTGTGATCTGGGGAGGCTGTTGACATGGCCGGTGTGATCTGAGGAGGCTGTTGACATGGCCGGTGTGATCTGGGGAGGCTGTTGACATGGATGGTGTGATCTGAGGAGGCTGTTGACATGGCCGGTGTGATCTGGGGAGGCTGTTGACATGGATGGTGTGATCTGGGGAGGCTGTTGACATGGATGGTGTGATCTGGGGAGGCTGTTGACATGGACGGTGTGATCTGGGGAGGCTGTTGACATGGATGGTGTGATCTGAGGAGGCTGTTGACATGGATGGTGTGATCTGAGGAGGCTGTTGACATGGATGGTGTGATCTGAGGAGGCTGTTGACATGGATGGTGTGATCTGAGGAGGCTGTTGACATGGCCGGTGTGATCTGGGGAGGCTGTTGACATGGCCGGTGTGATCTGGGGAGGCTGTTGACATGGCCGGTGTGATCTGGGGAGGCTGTTGACATGGACGGTGTGATCTGGGGAGGCTGTTGACATGGACGGTGTGATCTGGGGAGGCTGTTGACATGGATGGTGTGATCTGGGGAGGCTGTTGACATGGCCGGTGTGATCTGAGGAGGCTGTTGACATGGACGGTGTGATCTGGGGAGGCTGTTGACATGGCCGGTGTGATCTGGGGGGGCTGTTGACATGGCCGGTGTGATCTGGGGAGGCTGTTGACATGGCCGGTGTGATCTGGGGAGGCTGTTGACATGGCCGGTGTGATCTGAGGAGGCTGTTGACATGGATGGTGTGATCTGGGGAGGTTGTTGACATGGACGGTGTGATCTGGGGAGGCTGTTGACATGGCCGGTGTGATCTGGGGAGGCTGTTGACATGGCCGGTGTGATTTACCAGAATGGAAACAGAGCATAAGGACTGTTTCTTCATTTTGTCAGGAACTCTGTTACTTTCTGTTTACTGGACATGTTGATGGAGACAATAAGGCGCGGCTTATTGCAGTGTTTCTAATCTGAAGTTTATGGGTATTCATAATTATTTATTACCTCACTGTTTCGCCGTTTCTAGAACAGAGGGAACGGGGAAAAAACCCAGATGAAAGCTACGGGCTCAAACACGTTGGTTTTTACTTTTAACAATAAACGGAAAACATTGAAGAACTTCCAGTGTCCTCCAGGAGCTGTTGTCTTCTAGAGTGTTTTCGTGTCCTCCAAGAGCTGTTGTCTTCTAGAGTGTTTTTGTGTCCTCCAAGAGCTGTTGGCTTCTAGAGTGTTTTCGTGTCCTCCAAGAGCTGTTGGCTTCTAGAGTGTTTTCGTGTCCTCCAAGAGCTGTTGGCTTCTAGAGTGTTTTCGTGTCCTCCAAGAGCTGTTGGCTTCTAGAGTGTTTTCGTGTCCTCCAGGAGCTGTTGGCTTCTAGAGTGTTTTCGTGTCCTCCAAGAGCTGTTGGCTTCTAGAGTGTTTTCGTGTCCTCCAGGAGCTGTTGGCTTCTAGAGTGTTTTCGTGTCCTCCAAGAGCTGTTGGCTTCTAGAGTGTTTTCGTGTCCTCCAGGAGCTGTTGGCTTCTAGAGTGTTTTCGTGTCCTCCAAGAGCTGTTGGCTTCTAGAGTGTTTTCATGTCCTCCAGGAGCTGTTGGCTTCTAGAGTGTTTTCGTGTCCTCCAAGAGCTGTTGGCTTCTAGAGTGTTTTTGTGTCCTCCAGGAGCTGTTGGCTTCTAGAGTGTTTTCGTGTCCTCCAAGAGCTGTTGGCTTCTAGAGTGTTTTCATGTCCTCCAGGAGCTGTTGGCTTCTAGAGTGTTTTCGTGTCCTCCAAGAGCTGTTGGCTTCTAGAGTGTTTTCTAGTGCAGAGTTTCTTAAACTACTGGGCATGTGAGAAGTGAGTCGTGAGTTATGAGAATACGGCGCTCCATATTAGGAAGGTGTTCTTAATGTTTGGTATAAACTCAGCGTTTATTCACACATTTTAATTTGGGTCGTTGGAGGAAAGTCCCCTCTCATTTGGGTCATTGGAGGAAAGTACACTTCTCATTTGGGTCGTTGGAGGACAGTACACCTCTCATTTGTGTCGTTGGAGGACAGTACACTTCTCACTTGGGTCGTTGGAGGACAGTACACTTCTCATTTGGGTCATTGGAGGACAGTACACATCTCATTTGGGTCATTGGAGGACAGTACACTTCTCATTTGGGTCGTTGGAGGACAGTACACTTCTCACTTGGGTCTGAGGAGCTGAAATAGGTTGAACAAGCCCTATTCTAGAGTACACAGTCTTACCATATTGAGTCAACCCAGCCCTGCCATATGAGTCCATAAAAACAGCTTGTATTGCTGATAAGAAACAATAAGAAAACTCAGTAAATACGGGTGTATCTGAACTCGGAATCGGTCAGAGAAACACACCTCCAAGACTGAAATCTGTTTTTTTCTAATGAGCAACAGCAAAAACAGCGTATTCAGGGGCTCTTTAACCAGCCGACAATGACACAAAGGTCATTTGTCCTAAAGGCCCAGAGCAGTCCAAAATGATTTTCCTTGTATTTTATATATACTTCCACACTGTGAGGTTGGAATAATAGTGAAATTGGGAAAGTGAGGATAATGTCCCTTTCAGTGCAAGAGCTGTTTGAAAAGAGTTTTGGCCTTCCATGGTGACATCACCAGGCGGTAAATTAGTTAATAGACCAATAAGAAAGAGAGTTCCAAACCTCTCTACCAATAACAGCTCATTTTCTTGCTTGAGAAATTGCTCTTTGCTAAGAAGCTTTTTTTACATTTATTTTTGACCTCCCCTCTCAATCTTCTCACCTCTCTCTAGTTACAGTGCAACAACCCGGCCCTTAACCCCTAAAAACTTATCCATGAGCACCATAACATAACTGCCCTCTCCTCCAATCGGTTCAACCTCTGTGTGTACGTGTGTCTTTTGGTGGGATAGGGATAAAGTGGAATTGGACCTACAGTTGGTCATTAAAGTAATTTTCTCTCTGTCTCTCCCTCCCTCCCTCCCTCCCTCCCTCCCTCCCTCCCTCCCTCCCTCCCTCCCTCCCTCCCTCCCTCTCTCCCTCTCTCCTTCCCTCCTTCCCTCCCTCCCTCTCCCTCCCTCTCTCCATCCCTCCCTCCCTCCCTCCCTCCCTCCCTCCCTCCCTCCCTCCCTCCCTCCTTCCTTCCTTCCCTCCCTCCCTCCCTCCCTCCCTCCCTCCCTCCCTCCCTCCCTCCCTCCCTCCCTCCCTCCCTCTCCCCCTCCCTCCCTCCCTCCCTCCCTCTCTCCTCCAGTCCCAGTATACCAACCTGGGGCTGCTGAACAGCATGGATCAGAACATCCAAAATGGCGGCTCTACCTCCACCAGTCCCTACAACAACGACCATGTCCAGAACAACGTGTCAGCTCCTTCACCCTACGCCCAGCCCAGCTCCACCTTCGACGCCATGTCCCCCTCCCCGGCTATCCCCTCCAACACAGACTACGCCGGGACACACACCTTCGACGTCTCCTTCCAGCAGTCCTCCACAGCCAAGTCTGCCACCTGGACGGTGAGAGTTAGATTTTGAAGTGCATTTCACACGGGTCTCACTTGACAAATTCCCAAAACCTACAGTAGGACCAGTCACATTGTTATCCTATCAATGGCATAATTTGGGAGGGGGCGGAGCATTTGTCAGCTGACTAAACAATTGTCAGCTGATGAAACATTATTTAAATTAATTATTATTTGAAATTGGATAAGCAGAAGTCAGATATCTGAGATATATTATATATATATATATATTCTGTCATGGGCCCTCCAAGGTTTATTTATGAGTCAGCTGGATCTTCCAGTGAGGTCTGGGGGTCATGTTATAACATAATATTCACCTGGATTAAAGGTTGAATCTGTAGAAAATGTGTAAAAGTTGTATGAAGCCGATCAGTAGTGCTCCAGGCTGTTTTGTAATGCACAATACATCAAAAGCTCTCCGTTGCACAACTCTGTCTGGTGGGGGAAAGTTGGTCTACCTCGTCGCGTGACACATGATGAGAACGTCCCGCCCTTTTCTCAGAACCTCAGGCATGACAGTTGGTACAAGCTCAACCTTTAGGCCTAGTCCAAGACTTTTACTCTTCTTGACTAACATTTTCCCCAGCCTTGAAATTCCTAGTGTTTTTCTCAGAGCCATGACAGTTCAGTTGTAACAGGAAGAGATCATTGTGTATCTTTTAATAAATTAACAATATTAACTCAAGGCACATGCTCACGTCTGGATCCTCCAGAATGACAGTGGTATATTCTCATGGCTATTCCTCCAGAATGACAGTGGTACATTTTCATGTCTGGATCCTCCAGAATGACAGTGGTACATTTTCATGTCTGGATCCTCCAGAATGACAGTGGTACATTCTCATGGCTGGATCCTCCAGAATGACAGTGGTACCTTCTCATGGCTGGATCCTCCAGAATGACAGTGGTACATTCTCATGTCTGGATCCTCCAGAATGACAGTGGTACATTCTCATGTCTGGATCCTCCAGAATGACAGTGGTACATTCTCATGTCTGGATCCTCCAGAATGACAGTGGTACATTCTCATGTCTGTCTATAGGACTCTTTCCCCCTCCTTTTGATCTCATCTGACTCACACCTGATTCGGAGAGGATTTCAGAGTGATATTATTCACAGAGAAAGAAAGGGTAACTTTTTTCCAGGTGTGTTGTGTTGTGTTGTGTTGTGTTGTGTGGTGTCTGTCTGTCTGTCTGTCTGTCTGTCTGTCTGTCTGTCTGTCGGTGCAGCTTGATGCACCACTCACCGTGTACTGATGTCTCAGCAGCAGACTGACAGAACCAGCTCTTCTAGCTCCACTCTGCCTACTCTACTCTACTCTGCCTGGCAGCTCTACTCTACTCTGCCTGGCAGCTCTACTCTACTCTACTCTGCCTGGCAGCTCTACTCTACTCTACTCTGCCTGGCTGCTCTGCTCTACTCTACTCTTCCTGGCTGCTCTGCTCTACCTGGCAGCTCTACTCTACTCTACTCTGCCTGGCAGCTCTACTCTCCCTGGCAGCTCTGCTCTGCTCTACTCTACTCTGCCTGGCAGCTCTGCTCTACTCCACTCTGCCTGGCAGCTCTACTCTGCCTGGCAGCTCTGCTCTGCTCTACTCTACTCTGCCTGGCAGCTCTACTCTGCTCTACTCCACTCTGCCTGGAAACGCTGCTCTACTCTACTCT
Source organism: Oncorhynchus mykiss (assembly GCF_013265735.2). Taxonomy (NCBI): domain Eukaryota; kingdom Metazoa; phylum Chordata; class Actinopteri; order Salmoniformes; family Salmonidae; genus Oncorhynchus; species Oncorhynchus mykiss. Next base: position 99,459,121 of record NC_048569.1, on the reverse strand, counting down.
GCCTGACAGCTCTACTCTGCAGTGCTTTGTCATTATTCTCTATCATTATGTGACAGTGCTGTAGTGACAGCTGTTGCTACCCAGCTGCACACAGCTTATTTGTGTAGTCACGTATTGCTGATTCCGTGACCATCTGCTCTGACTCCATGGCCATCTGCTCTGACTCCATGGCCATTTGCTCTGACTCCATGGCCATCTGCACTGACTCCATGGCCATCTGCTCTGACTCCATGACCATCTGTACTGACTCCATGGCCATCTGCTCTGACTCCATGGCCATCTGCTCTGACTCCATGGCCATCTGCTCTAAATCCATGTCCATCTGCTCTGACTCCATGGCCATCTGCTCTGACTCCATGGCCATTTGCTCTGACTCCATGGCCATCTGTACTGACTCCATGACCATCTTCTCTGACTCCATGGCCATCTGCTCTGACTCCATGACCATCTGCTCGGACTCCATGGCCATCTGTACTGACTCCATGGCCATCTGTACTGACTCCATGACCATCTGTTCTGACTCCATGACCATCTGCTCTGACTCCATGGCCCTCTTTACTTACTCCATGGCCATATTTACTTACTCCATGACCATCTGTTCTGACTCCATGAACATCTGCTCTGACTCCATGGCCATCTGCCCTGACTCCATGACCATCTGCTCTGACTCCATGGCCATCTGCTCTGACTCCATGGCCATATTTACTTACTCCAATGCCGTGTCATGCACCGTGTACCGTTGTGTAAAACCAAAAGTAAAGAGCACCCCACCTAGCGGTCACAATAGTTAGCTACCATCTGGGCTGGTCCATATCTCACCTGTGGATGAATGGATTCAATTGTTTTCTGCGTTCTATATCTAGGCTCTTTTACTTCAAGTGTTAGATCTCTCTTGTGAAATCATAATATTCATGGGAAACTATGTGGCTGAACCAGTCTCACATGGTCTTATTCAACTGTTGTACGGGAATTGATTCTGGACCATTATGGTCCAGCTAAGTCATCAATCTCCAGATTTGGCAGACGGGAGGGGGAAGGAGTGTTATAGAACTAATGTCTTAGAGTAAACAGGCGGGATTCTGGCAGTGCTCTGGGGCCCATCTCAGCCAGCTCATTGGCTACGACGACTGTGGGATAGTGACATTTACTAAATTCCCACACTTCCTGTCTCTGTCATCTTCACAGCACAGAAACAGAAGTGTCTGTCTGATGTGCAGTTGGTTGTGTGAAGAGAAGAGTAAGAGGGTGTGAATAGGAGGCACGCCCCAAACCTTGTTCTAGACTCTGGATCAGGCACCGTGTCGTCATAAACCCACTAAGGGCTCTATTTTAACAAACATAACCAATGGTAAATCTTAGTGGCAGTGCTCCATGTCCAGGGGTGTGTTAAGACAAACTTTTGCTATTTTCACAGCAGGAATTATGGGTGCAGTAGCTGGAAGTGGAGCGATAGGGCTGGGGTTTGATGAATAAACAAGTTGGAGGTGTGTCAAGGCTTGACCTCTCACTGGCCAATCAGAACGTGCTCCATGGCTAAACATGTGGTTGCATCAAGTTGTGTATTTACGGTCTTTTATGTACTGAATTGTCATCTACTCCAACTCTAATGTTAGTCCGTCATAGCCTAATTCGTTAAATAGCCTACAGAACCAAAATAATACAAATGTAGTCCCATCGTTACCGCTAAGACCTGCTTTTCGTTGGTCTTAAATCTTCCAATATGCGCTGCATGAAATCACTTTTGCACCTGTTTTTAAGGACACACCTCAAATATTGACACCCCTCTCAAATTGTTGAGTGCAGTGGAATGCTTTATTCGGACGTAGTGTTTGTACGAAAACAGATGTGTTGTATACCATCGGTTACCAATCCTGAAATCCGTCCTGTTGTGTATGTAAGGTAGCCTTAGTGTTAAATATGGCTTAAACTTCCTCATGATGAGCTCAGACCAAACCATCAGCTAAACCAATATTACTCCGAGGGGCTTTATTTTCGTCTGGCGTTACAGCAGCGCAACTTCCAAAAAAGCACTTCAGTTTGCAATTTCAGCATGTATGATATTAGACAGGTAAATTGCTGAACCTGGCGCATTGGATGGAAAATGGCAGAGCGCCAGTTTTTACATGCTGAAATTGCGCTGCTGTAACGCCAGACGAAAATAAAGCCCTCGGAGTAATATTGGTTTAGCTGATGGTTTGGTCTGAGCTCATCATGAGGAAGTTTAAGCCATATTTAACACTAAGGCTACCTTACATACACAACAGGACGGATTTCAGGATTGGTAACCGATGGTTTACAACACATCTGTTATCATACAAACACTACGTCAGCATAAAGCATTCCACTGCACTCAACAATTAGTAGACAAACCCTCCATGCTGTTGTTTTGTAGTGGTATCACTGACTGTGTCCTCTGTAGAAATAGTCATTTATTCATTACCACTAATGGGCTAATGGTTGGTTGAAGACATACCAAAATATCTGACCGAAAGAGCTGACCGAAAGAGCTGACCGAAAGAGCTGACCGAAAGAGCTGACCGAAAGAGCTGGCCGAAAGAGCTGACCTAAAGAGCTGACCTAAAGAGCTGACCTAAAGAGCTGACCGAAAGAGCTGACCGAAAGAGCTGACCGAAAGAGCTGACCGAAAGAGCTGGCCGAAAGAGCTGACCGAAAGAGCTGACCTAAAGAGCTGACCTAAAGAGCTGACCGAAAGAGTCTCTATAATGACCGGGCCAGTCTGATGGAGATGTAGTGATAGTAGTATGGGTCTCAGTCTGAGGGCTCTAAAGCTTTCCATTTAAAGCTCCTGGAAGCTACACAGAATGGCTAGACTAGCTCAGCCACTGGCCTGATGGCCTTATGGCACAGGGCCACTGTAGGCGTCACCACCCCAGCTTTAGTCTGCACATAGAGCTGCTAATGCTCCCTTTTGATGGGCTGGCTGTGTGTCTCTGTGGGATCTTACAATGGGGACTTAGTCCACAGTGTGTTCTGTCTCTGTGGCATCTTACAATGGGGGCTTAGTCCACAGTGTGTTCTGTCTCTGTGGGATCTTAGTCCATAGTGTGTTCTGTCTCTGTGGGATCTTACAATGGGGACTTAGTCCACAGTGTGTTCTGTCTCTGTGGCATCTTACAATGGGGACTTAGTCCACAGTGTGTTCTGTCTCTGTGGGATCTTACAATGGGGACTTAGTCCACAGTGTGTTCTGTCTCTGTGGGATCTTAGTCCATAGTGTGTTCTGTCTCTGTGGGATCTTACAATGGGGACTTAGTCCACAGTGTGTTCTGTCTCTGTGGCATCTTACAATGGGGACTTAGTCCACAGTGTGTTCTGTCTCTGTGGCATCTTACAATGGGGACTTAGTCCACAGTGTGTTCTGTCTCTGTGGGATCTTAGTCCACAGTGTGTTCTGTCTCTGTGGCATCTTACAATGGGGACTTAGTCCACAGTGTGTTCTGTCTCTGTGGGATCTTACAATGGGGACTTAGTCCACAGTGTGTTCTGTCTCTGTGGGATCTTACAATGGGGACTTAGTCCACAGTGTGTTCTGTCTCTGTGGGATCTTAGTCCATAGTGTGTTCTGTCTCTGTGGCGTCTTACAATGGGGACTTAGTCCACAGTGTGTTCTGTCTCTGTGGGATCTTAGTCCATAGTGTGTTCTGTCTCTGTGGCATCTTACAATGGGGACTTAGTCCACAGTGTGTTCTGTCTCTGTGGCATCTTAGTCCACAGTGTGTTCTGTCTCTGTGGCATCTTACAATGGGGACTTAGTCCACAGTGTGTTCTGTCTCTGTGGGATCTTAGTCCACAGTGTGTTCTGTCTCTGTGGCATCTTACAATGGGGACTTAGTCCACAGTGTGTTCTGTCTCTGTGGGATCTTACAATGGGGACTTAGTCCACAGTGTGTTCTGTCTCTGTGGGATCTTAGTCCATAGTGTGTTCTGTCTCTGTGGCGTCTTACAATGGGGACTTAGTCCACAGTGTGTTCTGTCTCTGTGGGATCTTAGTCCATAGTGTGTTCTGTCTCTGTGGCATCTTACAATGGGGACTTAGTCCACAGTGTGTTCTGTCTCTGTGGGATCATGGAATCCAAAAGAGTTCTAAAAGGGTTTTTCCCTGGAACCAAACATGGTTCTTCAAAGGGTTCTCCTATGGGGACAGCTGAAGAACCCTATTTAACATCCTAGATAGCACCCTTTCTTCTATGAGCGTAGTCTAGTAGCTGGGCTTGCTAGTAGCCACTCTAGAAATGTGCAGTTTTGTCACACAACACAATGCCACAGATGTCTCAAGTTTTGAGGGAGTGTGCAATTGGCATGCTGACTGCAGGAATGTCCACCAGAGCTGTTGCCAGAGAATTGAATGTTCATTTTTCTACCATAAGCCCCCTCCAATGTCGTTTTAGAGAATTTGACAGTATGGCCAACCGGTCTCACAACCGCAGACCACGCATAACCATGCCAGCCCAGGACCTCCACATCCGGCTTCTTCACCTGCGGGATAAACTAGCCACCCGGATAGCTGATGAAACTGGGTTATCACAACCAAATAATTACTGCACAAACTGTCAGAAACCCGCCTCAATGAAGCTCATCTGCGTGCTCGTCATCCTCAACAGGGTCTTGACTTGACTGTAGTTTGGCATCGTAACCAACTTCAATGGGGAAGTGCTTACCTTCGATGGCCACTGGCACGCTGGAGAAATGTGCTCTTCATGGATGAATCCCGGTTTCAACTGTAAGAGGCAGATGGCAGACAGTGTGTGTGGCGTTGTTAGGGCGAGCGGTATGTTGATGTCAACGTTGTTGTGAACAGAGTGCCCCATGGTGGCGGTGGGGTTATGGTATGGGCAGGCATGAGCTACGGAGAACGAACACAATTACATTTTATCAACAGCAATTTGAATCCACAAAGATTACGCGATGACATCCTTAGGCCCATTCATCTGCTGCCATCACCTCATGTTTAGCAACACAATGCATGGCCCCAAATCGCAAGGATCTGTACCAGATTATGTGAGCAGAGCTGGAGCGAGGAGAGGACCATGCCCAATGACTTTCCCAAAGGCTGGAGCGTCGGGCCTTCTCACCTGCTACAATACTGATCCAGTAGCGCTCACTCTACAAGCTCATGGCATGCCCAGCCCAGCATGCACGTGTGCTGCTATAGCCCCTTACTTTAAAACACACAGGTGCAAAATGTGTGTGGTGATGTAGTGTCCACAATTAAAGAATCAAGGTGGAATCTGAAGAGGACCAATCAGAGACAACGATAGACAGCTGCCTCTGATTGGGATACCACACTCGGCCAAACACAAAGAAATACAACACATAGAATGCTCACCAAAATCACACCCTGACCAAAACAAATAGAGACATAAAACGGCTCTCTAAGGTCAGGGTGTGACAGTACCCCCCCCCCCCCCCAAAGGTGCGGAGTCCGGCCGCAAAACCTGAACCTATAGGGGAGGGTCCGGGTGGGCATCTATCCTCTGTGGCAGCTCCGGTGTGGGACGCAGACCCCGCTCCACCTCTCCCCACTTTGGTGGCGCCTCTGGTGCGGGGACCCTTGTCGCCGACCCCGGACTGGGGACCATCATTGCAGGCCCTGGACTGGGGACCCACGCTGCAGGCCCCAGACTGGGAACCCTCTCTGCAGGCCCCGGACTGGGGACCGTCGCTGGAGGCTCCGGACTGGGGACAGTCACTGGAGGCTCCGGACTGGGGACCCTCGTAGCATGCCCCGGACGGGGGACAGTCGCTGGAGGCTCCGGACTGGGGACCGTCGCTGGAGGCTCCGGACTGGGGACCGTCGCTGGAGGCTCCGGACTGGAGACCGTCGCTGGAGGCTCCGGACTGGGGACCGTCGCTGGAGGCTCCGGACTGTGAACTGTGGACTGTCGCTGGAGGCTCCGGACTGGAGGCCGTTTCTGCAGGCTCCGGGCCATGGATCATCACTGGAGGCTCTGTGCCATGGATCGTGCCTTAGGACGTGCCTTAGGACGGCGATATTCTCCAGCCTGCGCCCAGGGTCCCTTGACCTCCAGTATCTCCTCCCATGTCCATTCCTCCAGAAAACACTGCTTGGTCTTTTTTGTGGTGGGATCTTCTGTAACGCTCGTCTGAAGAAGTGGACCAAGATGCAGCGTGGGGAAGGTTAATAATATTCTTTAATGATAACCAGAAAAACAAGAAAGAGAGAACCAACGAAACGTACAGCCTTGTAGGGCTCAACTGCAACAAGACAAGGACAAGATCCCACAACATAGGTGGAAAAAAAGGCTACCTAAGTATGATTCCCAATCAGAGACAACGATAGACAACGATAGACAGCTGCCTCTGATTGGGAACCACATTCGGCTAAACACAAAGAAATACAACACATTGAATCACACCCTGACCAAACCAAATAGAGACATAAAAAGGCTCTCTAAGGTCAGGGTGTGACACTAAGTGTGTCTTTGTAGCAAAGTATTTATAAACAGCAACAAAAAATCTAATCTCTTAAAAAAGTTTCTTAGAAATGTTTTTAATTTCTGTTCTATTATCTGCACAGGGTGGCAGGTAGCCTAGTGGTTAGGCCAGTAACCGAAAGGTTGCTGGATTGAATCCCAGATCTGACAAGGTAAAAATCTGTTGTTCTGCGGTTAGCTAGTTACGAAGATCCAGATGAAAATGTTCCGAGTTTGCAGTAGGAATCCGGGGATATGGAGAGAAAAATAGGTCCGTTATGCTCTGGTTTGTGTCACGTTGTATGAACTGGCGAGAGCTTTCTGAGCTAAAGGTTAGCTGATGACCGCTAGCAATGGTTTGCTAACTGATAGCTGGTAGGTAGTTAGCTGGCTAGCTTCAGTTGAGGGATTCCAGATCCGAAGTAAATAGAAATACTTTAGAAAAAAAACAGATCCACAGATCCATGGATGAGGCGGGTTGCAGGAGAGTTTTTAGAAGTTGAGGTTTAAGAAAATATTATTAAAAGATATTTTAAAAAGGGACTCGACACGACAAAGACAAAGACGTCTGACCGCTACGCCATCTTGGAGGAGCTTCATTTGCCTTACCTTACTTAACTCACTCAATGTCAGTTGAGTTGAATCAACAAATCACAGCACATATTGACGGGTAGACTTCCGGCTTTGCTCTTCGCAATGGTCGCCTGTTCACCCATTATGTCATAATTGACTTGAACGCGTTCTATTCATCAGATTTCTATGGTAGCATTCAGGAGCCGAGGAGAAATGTGCAGTCTTAAAAAAATTTAAAAAAACGGTTACTAGGGTTAACCAAAATTCCATGACCGTCACAGCCCTAGTTCAACGAGACAAAGACAAATACCCCTTTCAGGAAAAGTCAATATAGCTATTTGCCTATGTGTTTTATTTAGCTATGTTGTCTCTTTGCTGTCATATTATTAATGGAGGGTCACCAGCACCAGTGAGGAATCATTGTTACTCAATGGTTCCCCACTATTGGGAGGTTGTCACGACAGATTTAAGGATCGGACCAAGATGCGGCGTGGTAAGTGTTCGTCATTTTTAATGGAAAAAAACGGAACACTTCAAAACAACAAAGTGACAACCATGACGCTAAATGAAACATAGACAAAACAGGCTACCTAAATATGGTTCCCAATCAGAGACAATGACTAAAACGCTCCAGGTAGCCAGGCTAGGCCGCACTGGGCTGTGCTGGCGAACCAGGGACACCATGCGTAAGGCTGGTGCCATGTACGCCGGCTCAAGGAGACACACTGGAGACCAGATGCGTAGAGCCGGCTTCATGGAACCCCGCTCGATGCTCACTCTAGCATACGAGGAGCACGAGAAGTTGGCGCAGGTCTCCTACTTGGCTTCACCACACTCCCCATGTGCCTCCCCCCAAGAAATGTTTGGAGCTGCCTTCCTTGCCCAGGAAGCATGGACCAGTGTTCTATTATTAAAGTGGCCAGTGATTCCATGTCTATGTACATAGGGCAGCAGTCTCTAACTTGCAGGGTTTTGAGTACCGGGTGGTAGCCGGCTAGTCACTGGTATACTTTTTACAAAGCCATTTTGGGTTTACTACCTTTTTATTTGTGCATTTTTATTGTTCAGGAATGTGGTGGGTACTCTCTTCGTTCGCTGGACTTTCTCCTGCTAACTGTTCCAAATGTCCGAACTGAATTTGGTAAAAGGGCTTTTATGTACTCTGCACCATCGTCTTGGAACACCTTACAAAATACTTTAAAACTGGAAGAACTTGTCCTGACTGGTGTTTTTAAATCACTGATGAACAATTTTGAGGCTGATTCCCTGACCTGTCAATGTTTTTAATGTGCTGTTTTATACTCTTGTGAATTCAATGGTTTTTACTAGATTACTTGTAGTTTTTCATGTTGTCTGTCTGTAATTTTTTTGTAATGACTTGGTGCTGCCTATCTTGGCCAGGGTGCTCTTGAAAAAAATAGATTTTAATCTCAATGAGCCTTTCCTGGTTAAATAAAGGTTAAATACAATTATAAATAAAACAGTGCAGGGTAGAGTACCGGGTGGTAGCAGGGTAGAGTACCGGGTGGTAGCAGGGTAGAGTACCGGGTGGTAGCAGGGTAGAGTACCGGGTGGTAGCAGGGTAGAGTACCGGGTGGTGCAGGGTAGAGTACCGGGTGGTAGCAGGGTAGAGTACCGGGTGGTGCAGGGTAGAGTACCGGGTGGTGCAGGGTAGTGTACCGGGTGTTAGCAGGGTAGAGTACCGGGTGGTAGCAGGCTAGAGTACCGGGTGGTAGCAGGGTAGTAACAGTGACTAAGGTTCAGTGCAGGGAGGCTGGCTAGTGGTGACTATTTAACAGTCTGATGGCCTGGAGATAGAAGCTGTTTAACAGTCGCTTGGTCCCATCTTTGATTCACCTGTACTGTTTCCCCGCCTTCTAAATTACAGCGGGGGGTGTATATGTCAAGGCTCGGGTGGTCTTTGACCTTCTTCCTTCCTGTGACGCCGGGTGCTGTAGATGCCCTGAAGGGCAGGCAGTGTGCCCCCCAGATATGCATTAGGCTGACCACACCACCCTCCTTGCCTGGAAGGAGGGACACTGCCTTGTAGGCTGGATTCTGCCTTGTATGTGTAACAGTATTACTTTAAACCGTCCCCTCGCCCATACCCGGGCGGAACCAGGGACCCTCTGCACACATCATCAACAGTCACCCACGAAGCATCGGCCCTTGAAGAGCAAGGGGAACAACTACTTCAAGGTCTCAGAGCAAGTGACATCAACGATTGAATTGCTATTTAGCGCGCACCACCGCTAACTAGCTAGCCATTTCACATCCGTTACATAGGCAGGATTCTGCCTTGTAGGCTGTTTCATAGGTAAAAGCTTAAAAGCTTACCTATGAAAACAGCCTACAAGGCAGAATCCTGACTTCTCAGCCTCTGAGGATGAAATTGAACCTGATCATCCTGTCAGGAATGGAGCTTACCCACTGTAAAATTGAAATATTATTCACAAAACAGGAAGTGTCCCTTATAATTATACACATATCAGTTATTCAAGCTAACAACCAGTATAGAGAACACGCTAGCTTGCTAACAAGACTACCTAGCTAGCTAGCTCACAAGACTAGCCAAGTTAGCTGCGTTGGTCCTCGCATGCGATTGGCTCTGGTCTTAGGGGAGGCACGCAGCCTGGGAGATAGTTTTGCCTGTCAGGCATCGTTTAGGGCTTAAATGCCCCACATTGCGATCTACGCAGCCACAGGGCTCCTCGATGAGGTGCTCATAGTGCATCTGAACAAATTAATGGCTCATGATGCTTAGTACTTTTGATTATCTCATTATCTCGACAAAACAACTTTGGTTCTGCAGTGATCATGAGAAATCAAAAGTCATGATCTCGACATCAGGGATATTATATTATATATTATATTATTATTATATTTAGGCATTCGTGTGTCCTCTCTGGACTTCAGTAATTTTGTTGATCTGGATATATCATTTATACAATTATTTAAAAAGCCCATCCCTAGTCTGTATAGAGCTGGGGGAGGATTACTGTAATGGATTGAGGACCTAGTCTCTATAGAGCTGGGGGAGGATTACTGATTGAGGACCTAGTCTCTATAGAGCTGGGGGAGGATTACTGATTGAGGACTCAGTCTCTATAGAGCTGGGGGATGATTACTGATTGAGGACCTAGTCTCTATAGAGCTGGGGGATGATTACTGATTGAGGACCTAGCCTCTATAAAGCTGGGGGTGGATTACTGATTGAGGACATAGTCTCTATAGAGCTGGGGTGGATTACTGATTGAGGACCTAGTCTCTATAGAGCTTGGGGTGGATTACTGATTGAGGACCTAGTCTCTATAGAGCTGGGGGAGGATTACTGATTGAGGACCTAGTCTCTATAGAGCTGGGGGAGGATTACTGATTGAGGACCTAGTCTCTATAGAGCTGGGGGAGGATTACTGTAATCGATTGAGGACCTAGTCTGTATAGAGCTGGGGGAGGATTACTGTAATGGATTGAGGACCTAGTCTGTATAGAGCTGGGGGAGGATTACTGTAATGGATTGAGGACCTAGTCTCTATGGAGCTGGGGGAGGATTACTGATTGAGGACCTAGTCTCTATAGATCTGGGGGAGGATTACTGATTTAGGACCTCGTCTCTATAGAGCTGGGGGAGGATTACTGTAATGGATTGAGGACCTAGTCTCTATAGATCTGGGGGAGGATTACTGATTGAGGACCTAGTCTCAATAGAGCTGAGGGAGGATTACTGTAATGGATTGAGGACCTAGTCTCTATAGATCTGGGGGAGGATTACTGATTGAGGACCTAGTCTCTATAGAGCTGGGGGAGGATTACTGTAATGGATTGAGGACCTAGTCTGTATAGAGCTGGGGGAGGATTACTGTAATGGATTGAGGACCTAGTCTCTATAGAGCTGGGGGTGGATTACTGATTGAGGACCTAGTCTCTATAGCGCTGGGGGACGATTACTCATTGAGGACCTAGTCTCTATAGAGCTGGGGGAGGATTACTGATTGAGGACCTAGTCTATATAGAGCTGGGGGAGGATTACTGATTGAGGACCTAGTCTCTATAGAGCTGGGGGAGGATTACTGTAATGGATTGAGGACCTAGTCTCTATAGAGCTGGGGGTGGATTACTGATTGAGGACCTAGTCTCTATAGCGCTGGGGAAGGAAAACTGATTGAGGACCTAGTCTCTATAGAGCTGGGGGAGGATTACTGTAACGGATTGAAGACCTAGTCTCTATAGATCTGGATTACTGTAATGGATTGAGGACCTAGTCTCTATAGATCTGGATTACTGTAATGGATTGAGGACCTAGTCTCTATAGAGCTTGGGGTGGATTACTGATTGAGGACCTAGTCTCTATAGAGCTGGGGGTGGATTACTGATTGAGGACATAGTCGCTATAGAGCTGGGGGAGGATTACTGATTGAGGACATAGTGTCTATAGAGCTGGGGTAGGATTACTGATTGAGGACCTAGTCTCTATAAAGCTGGGGGTGGATTACTGATTGAGGACATAGTCTCTATAGAGCTGGGGTGGATTACTGATTGAGGACCTAGTCTCTATAGAGCTGGGGGAGGATTACTGATTGAGGACCTAGTCTCTATAGAGCTGGGGGAGGATTACTGATTGAGGACCTAGTCTCTATAGAGCTGGGGGAGGATTACTGATTGAGGACCTAGTCTCTATAGAGCTGGGGGAGGATTACTGTAAAGGATTGAGGACCTAGTCTATATAGAGCTGGGGGAGGATTACTGATTGAGGACCTAGTCTCTATAGAGCTGGGGGATGATTACTGATTGAGGACCTAGTCTCTATAGAGCTGGGGGAGGATTACTGTAATGGATTGAGGACCTAGTCTCTATAGAGCTGGGGGAGGATTACTGATTGAGGACCTAGTCTCTATAGAGCTGGGGGAGGATTACTGATTGAGGACCTAGTCTCTATAGAGCTGGGGGAGGATTACTGATTGAGGACCTAGTCTCTATAGAGCTGGGGGAGGATTACTGATTGAGGACCTAGTCTCTATAGAGCTGGGGTGGATTACTGATTGAGGACCTAGTCTCTATAGAGCTGGGGGAGGATTACTGATTGAGGACCTAGTCTCTATAGAGCTGAGGGAGGATTACTGATTGAGGACATAGTCTCTATAGAGCTGGGGGTGGATTACTGATTGAGGACCTAGAGAAGGTAATACTCTCTTGAGGGTCGCCGTGTCTCGCATTGCACCACAGCAATAATATAATAGTTTGTACAGGAAGGAGGATGGCCCTCTCAGAGAAGAGTGTTCTAGCGACCAGTGTTAGGCAAGACACAACCTGCCCTGGGAATATCTGCGGGGCCAGGCCCGTCCCACGCCTTAGAGACGTGTTTGTGTCAACGAGCCTGTCAAGACTCGCCCCCCCCCCCCCCTAAACGAACATGGACATAAACCCTAAAACAAACCGCTGGGAATAAAGATCAGGGAGAGGGAAAAGAAAACATATATATGAGGAATAGGAAAAGAGAAAGACACCAGATCTCTCAATAATGTTGAGGCCTGGAAAAGCCCCGTTTCCAAACCGGTTCTTGTTATTATTAAATGTGTTCTCTTCCCTGAACATTAGGAGATTACCCAGGCTATAATTGAATAGTAGTTGCATTAGGACATTACCCAGGCTATAATAGTGGTATTAGGACATTACCCAGGCTATAATGGAACAGTAGTGGCATTAGGACATTACCCAGGCTATAATGGATCGGTAGTGGCGTTAGGAGATAAATGAGGAGAAAGAAGAATATCAAACTACTTCAATAGGAGCTCATTACTCTGTCACTACATAAACATGACTTGGTTTGCACAGCTCACAACACATCAAAGCCCCAAAAATGTTGATATACCTCTCTCTCTCTCACACACACACACACACACACACACACACACACACACACACACACACACACACACACACACACACACACACACACACATATAACACGTCACATTGTTGTAAAGATTGAACATCGAATAACAGACATGTATTCAAATCGTGTCTCAGACTTAACAACAAAGATGCAGGAAAAGTACTTTGTGATGATACAAGACAGGCAAGAAAGAAAAAAAAGCAGTGGACTTTGTAACGTAGTGAAAGAGGAAACAGTTTGGCATCCCTCAGGGCGTCCGTATAAGAACCACCGTAATAAATCCTATCACATTTTATACCCAGTCGGGGTTCTCAGCTTCACTGTCAATTAAATCGCACAATCTTTCCACTTAGAGAGAGAGAGAGAAAATAAAACAGCATTCTAGAAACTGTAAAATATGTATTATTGTTATTACATTGTTCAATTCCTATTTAACTTGTCGGGAAAAGTTTTTCTACAGTTTCAGTTTCATAAATGTGCTCTAGCAACCAATTGGCTAATCCCAAGAGTGACAGATGCGTATCCCCCTTCCACCATCTCAGGCCAGGCTTGATTAACAAGAAGTCACATGCCATTTTTCCCGTACCGCATCAGGTGTCTCTCTCACACACACACACACACACACACACACACACACACACACACACACACACACACACACGCACACGCACACGCACACGCACACGCACACGCACACGCACACGCACGCACGCACGCACGCACGCACGCACGCACGCACGCACGCACGCACGCACGCACGCACGCACGCACGCACGCACGCACGCACGCACGCACGCACGCACGCACGCACGCACGCACGCACGCACGCACGCGCGTCTGGGACTCCGTCCGATGACTGCAGTATCATATGTCTGTACAATCATCATATAGGCTTTGCTACACTGATGCACTTTAAGCATCAGCTGTCAGAGCAGTTTACCCATCACTGTACCTGTACATAGCCCATCTGTAAATAGCCCACTCAACTACCTCATCCCCCATATTTATTTTTGGTTTTTTTTTGCTCTTTCGCACCCCAGTATCTCTACTTGCACATTCCTCTTCTGCACATCTATCACTCCAGTGTTTAATTGCTCGATTGTAATTATTTCGCCACTATGGTCTATTTATTGCCTTTACCTCCCGAATCTTACAGGTGTTCTCAACTGGCCTACCTGGTTAAATAAAGGTGTTCTCAGCTGGCCTACCTGGTTAAATAAAGGTGTTCTCAACTGGCCTACCTGGTTAAATAAAGGTGTTCTCAACTGGCCTACCTGGTTAAATAAAGGTGTTCTCAACTGGCCTACCTGGTTAAATAAAGGTGTTCTCAACTGGCCTACCTGGTTAAATAAAGGTGTTCTCAACTGGCCTGCCTGGTTAAATAAAGGTGTTCTCAACTGGCCTACCTGGTTAAATAAAGGTGTTCTCAACTAGCCTACCTGGTTAAATAAAGGTGTTCTCAACTGGCCTACCTGGTTAAATAAAGGTGTTCTCAACTGGCCTACCTGGTTAAATAAAGGTGTTCTCAACTGGCCTACCTGGTTAAATAAAGGTGTTCTCAACTGGCCTACCTGGTTAAATAAAGGTGTTCTCAACTGGCCTACCTGGTTAAATAAAGGTGTTCTCAACTGGCCTACCTGGTTAAATAAAGGTGTTCTCAACTGGCCTACCTGGTTAAATAAAGGTGAAATAAATCAAATAAATAAAGAAAAAGTAACAGCTGCCTTCCTACAATCTCTTTGCAACACGCCAAAATAAATCGCTAACGAGGATATTTGTCTCCGCTCTCACTTTTCTATCCCTGCTTTCCTGACATTTCTTCTTCTTCAACAAGAGAGAACCAGGGGTTTTTTCATCTCCTCTCCAGAGAGAACCATGGGTTTTTTTCATCTCCTCTCCTGAGAAAACCAGGGGTTTTTCCATCTCCTCTCCAGAGAGAACCAGGGGTTTTTCAACTCCTCTCCAGAGAGAACCAGGTGTTTTTCAACTCAAGAAAAATAATAGACTACCCCTCCTTTTAATTTCTGTACAATTGAGCAGGTTAGTGAGAGGCTGCTGAAGACGTGATGCTACATGTCAGGTATGAAGAGGACAAGACTGGAGGCGCCAAGCCCTGCTTGTTTAAGGCCCAGCTCTGTCAGGACTTGATTTGGCATGCGCCCGCAGCCACCGGGGCTGGGGAAGGAACGCTATGCCTGTGGGCCTGTCTCAACCTGTACCTGGGCAACTTTTCTGAGAGGAGAAAAGTCTGTTTGTGTGTTGAAGTAGTATCTCTGGGTTGAGAGAAGGAGTTTACCCACAGGCCAGTTTATTAGATACACCACCCCCGTTCACGAAAGTGTCACATGGGCGTGGCTTGCTATATAAATCAGGGAGACAGGCATCTAGGCATTCAGTTACTGTTAAACTGAATGTTAGAATGGGCAAAACGAGTGACCTAAAAGACTTGACTCTGCTAACCTACTATAGAGGTATGACTCTGCTACCCTACTATAGAGGTATGACTCTGCTACCCTACTATAGAGGTATGACTCTGCTACCCTACTATATAACTATGACTCTGCTACCCTACTATAGAGGTATGACTCTGCTACCCTATTATAGAGGTATGACTCTTCTACCCTACTATAGAGGTATGACTCTGCTACCCTACTATATAACTATGACTCTACTACCCTACTATAGAGGTATGACTCTACTACCCTACTATAGAGGTATGACTCTACTACCCTACTATATAACTATGATTCTTATACCTGCTAACCTACTATAGAGCTATGACTCTGCTACCCTACTATAGAGGTATGACTCTGCTACCCTACTATATTACTATGATTCTACTACCCTACTATAGAGGTATGACTCTATTACCCTACTATAGAGGTATGACTCTATTACCCTACTATATAACTATGATTCTGCTACCTGCTACCCTACTACAGAGCTATGACTCTGCTACCCTACTATAGAGCTATGACTCTGCTTCCCTACTATAGAGGTATAACTCTGCTACCCTACTATAGAGGTATGACTCTGCTAACCTACTATAGAGGTATGACTCTGCTACCCTACTATAGAGGTATAACTGTGCTACCCGACTATAGAGGTATGACTCTGCTACCCTATTATAGAGGTATGACTCTTCTACCATACTATAGAGGTATGACTCTGCTACCCTACTATATAACTATGACTCTACTACCCTACTATAGAGGTATGACTCTACTACCCTACTATAGAGGTATGACTCTACTACCCTACTATATAACTATGATTCTTCTACCTGCTAACCTACTATAGAGCTATGACTCTGCTACCCTACTATAGAGGTATGACTCTTCTACCCTACTATAGAGGTATGACTCTGCTACCCTACTATATAACTATGACTCTACTACCCTACTATAGAGATATGACTCTACTACCCTACTATAGAGGTATGACTCTACTACCCTACTATATAACTATGATTATTCTACCTGCAAACCTACTATAGAGCTATGACTCTGCTACCCTACTATAGAGGTATGACTCTGCTACCCTACTATATTACTATGATTCTACTACCCTACTATAGAGGTATGACTCTATTACCCTACTATAGAGGTATGACTCTATTACCCTACTATATAACTATGATTCTGCTACCTGCTAACCTACTATAGAGCTATGACTCTGCTACCCTACTATAGAGGTATAACTCTGCTACCCTACTACAGAGCTATGACTCTGCTACCCTACTATAGAGCTATGACTCTGCTTCCCTACTATAGAGGTATAACTCTGCTACCCTACTATAGAGGTATGACTCTGCTAACCTACTATAGAGGTATGACTCTGCTACCCTACTATAGAGGTATAACTGTGCTACCCGACTATAGTGGTATGACTCTGCTACCCTACTATAGAGGTATGACTCTGCTAACCTACTATAGAGGTATGACTCTGCTACCCTACTATAGAGCTATGACTCTGCTACCCTACTATAGAGGTATAACTCTGCTACCCTACTACAGAGCTATGACTCTGCTACCCTACTATAGAGCTATGACTCTGCTACCCGACTATAGAGGTATGACTCTGCTACCCTACTATAGAGGTATGACTCTGCTAACCTACTATAGAGGTATGATTCTGCTACCCTACTATAGAGGTATGACTCTGCTACCCTACTATAGAGGTATAACTCTGCTACCCTACTATAGATGTATGACTCTGCTACCCTACTATATAGCTATGACTCTGCTACCCTACTATAGAGGTATGACTCTGCTACCCTACTATATAACTATGACTCTGCTACCCTACTATAGAGGTATGACTCTGCTACCTGCTAACCTACTACAGAGCTATGACTCTGCTTCCCTACTATAGAGGTATGACTCTTCTACCCTATTATATAACTATGACTCTGCTAACCTACTATAAAGGTATAACTCTGCTACCCTACTATAGAGCTATGACTCTGCTAACCTACTATAGAGGTATGACTCTTCTACCCTACTATATAACTTTGACTCTGCTACCTGCTAACCTATTATATAACTATGACTCTGCTAACCAACTATAAAGGTATAGCTCTGCTACCCTACTATAGAGCTATGACTCTTCTACCCTATTATATAACTTTGACTCTGCTACCTGCTAACCTATTATATAACTATGACTCTGCTGACCTACTATAAAGGCATAACTCTGCTACCCTACTACAGAGCTATGACTCTGCTAACCTACTATAAAGGTATAACTCTGCTACCCTACTACAGAGCTATGACTCTGCTAACCTACTATAAAGGTATAACTCTGCTACCCTACTACAGAGCTATGACTCTGCTACCCTACTATAGAGGTATGACTCTGCTAACCTACTATAAAGGTATAACTCTGCTACCCTACTACATAGCTATGACTCTGCTAACCTACTATAAAGGTATAACTCTGCTACCCTACTACAGAGCTATGACTCTGCTAACCTACTATAAAGGTATAACTCTGCTACCCTACTACAGAGCTATGACTCTGCTACCCTACTATAAAGGTATAACTCTGCTACCCTACTATAGAGCTATGACTCTGCTGACATACTTTAAGGCGTAGTTAAGTGTTATGTGTAAATGACTGTCTGGTCTATGTGCCCTGATCTAAAGAAGTGTGCTATATAGGGAATAGGGTGTCATTTTGGACATAGGCATTGTGATTAAGTAGTGTTTTCGCTGTGTGTGTAATTTACATTGTGACCAGTGAATGGCTCATAATTACATAGTAACACATGAGAGAGGGCCGCACCCTGCCTGGGAGACGAGAAGAGAGGAGGAGAGCCACTTGAGCACATCAGTCAACTGCTGCGTGTGTGTGTGTGTGTGTGTGTGTGTGTGTGTGTGTGTGTGTGTGTGTGTGTGTGTGTGTGTGTGTGTGTGTGTGTTTGTGTGTGTGTGTGTGTGTGATTTAACCTTTCAGCAGCAGCTCCTGAGCAAACATAGTTGCATGCTCAAAGTTTGTGGCTTGAGGGCTGGGATGGTTTATCTTCATCTGTCTGGCTGTGTGTGTGTGTGTGTGTGTGTGTGTGTGTGTGTGTGTGTGTGTGTGTGTGTGTGTGTGTGTGTGTGTGTGTGTGTGTGTGTGTGTGTGTGTGTGTGTGTGTGTGTGTGTGTGTGTGTGTGTGTGTGTGTGTGTGTGTGTGTGTGTGTGTGTCTCTAGAGTATGCAATGTCAGCAGTCTTAAAACAACCATCATCTTCTGCCTTGAACGTGGCAGATACTGAGAATACTTTATGTTTCATATCTCGGGTTGCCCTTAGCAAAACAAATGGTCAATTATTCACAAGCACTGAATCTCCCCTTTACGGCCATCGATATTGATCGCTCTCTCTCTCTCTCTCTCTCTCTCTCTCTCTCTCTCTCTCTCTCTCTCTCTCTCTCTCTCTCTCTCGCTCTCTCTCTCTCTCTCTCTCTCTCGCTTGCTCTCTCTCTCTCCTCTCTCCCCTCTCTCTCTCCTCTCTCTCCTCTCTCTCTCCCTCTCCTCTCTCTCTCCTCTCCCCCCCACCCCTCTCTCTCTCTCTGTCTCTCTCTCTCTCCTCACCTCTCTCTCTCCTCTCTCCTCTCTCTCTCTCTCTCTCCTCTCCCCCCTCTCTCTCTCGCTCTCTTGCTTTCTTCTCTCTCTCTCCTCTCCTCTCTCTCTCCTCTCTTCGCCTCTCTCCCCCCCTTTCTCGTCATATCTACATACATGTTTCCCCAGGCAACGGAATCTCTCCTCATCAACATAACTGACATTCACGTCAATATAAACTCAACAAAATAAGAAAACGTCCTCTCACTGTCAACTGCGTTGATTTTCATTTATTTTCATCTGTAAATATTTGTATGAACATATCAAGATTCGACAACTGAGACATTAAACTTTAACAAGTTCCACAGACATGTGACTAACATAAATAGAATAATGTGTCCCTGAACAAAAGGGGGGGTTCAAAATCAAAAGTAACAGTCAGTATCTGGTGTGGCCACCAGCTGCATTAAAATCAAAAGTAACAGTCAGTATCTGGTGTGGCAAACAGCTGCATTAAAATCAAAAGTAACAGTCAGTATCTGGTGTGGCCACCAGCTGCATTAAGTACTGCAGTGCATGGACTGCACCAGATTTGCCAGTTCTTACTGTGAGATGTTACCCCACTCTTCCACCAAGGCACCTGCAAGTTCCCGGACATTTGTGGGGGGGAATGACCCTAGCCCTCACCCTCCGATCCAGCAGGTCCCAGACGTGCTCAATGGGATTGAGATCCGGGCTCTTCGCTGGCCATGGCAGAACACTGACATTCTTGACTTGCAGGAAATCACGCACAGAACGCGCAGTATGGCACGAGCTGTACGAGCTGGTGGCATTGTCATGCTGGGGGGGGGGGGTCATGTCAGGATGAGCCTGCAGGAAAGGTACCATATGAGGGAGGAGGATGTCTTCCCTGTAACGCACAGCGTTGAGATTTCCTGCAATGACAACAAGCTCAGTCCGATGATGCTGTGACAAACCGCCCCAGACCATGACGGACCCTCCACTTCCAAATCGTTCCCGCTCCAGAGTACAGGTGTAACGCTCATTCCTTCGACGAGGAATCCGACCATCACCCCGGGTGAGACAAAACCGCGACTCATCAGTGAAGAGCACTTTTTGCCAGTCCTGTCTGGTCCAGCGACGGTGGGTTTGCATCCATAGGCAATGTTGTTGCCGGTGATGTCTGGTGAGGACCTGCCTTACAACAGGCCTACAAGCCATCAGTCCAGCCTCTCTCAGCCTATTGTGGAGAGTCTGAGCACTGATGGAGGGATTGTGCGTTCCTGGTGTAACTCGGGCAGTTGTTGTTGCCATCCTGTACCTGTCCCGCAGGTGTGATGTTCGGATGTAACGATCCTGTGCAGGTGTTGTTACACGTGGTCTGCCACTGCGAGGACGATCAGCTGTCCGTCCTGTCTCCCTGTAGGGCTGTCTTAGGCATCTCACAGTACGGACATTGCAATTTATTGCCCTGGCCACATTTGAATTCCTCATGCCTCCTTACAGAATGCCTAAGGCACGTTCAAGCAGATGAGCAGGGATCCTGGGTATCTTTCTTTTGGTGTTTTTCAGAGTCAGTAGAAGGGCCTCTTTATTGTCTTAAGTTTTCATAACTGTTACCTTAATTGCCTACCGTCTGTAAGCTGTTAGTGTCTTAACGACCATTCCACAGGTGCATGTTCATTAATTGTTCATGGTTCATTGAACAAGCATGTGAAACTGTGTTTAAACCCTTTACAATGAAGATCTGTGAAGTTATTTGGATTTTTATGAATTATCTTTGAAAGACAGGGTCCTGAAAAAGGGACGTTTCTTTTCTTGCTATCTATCATACATTCACATGGGGGAAACAGTCGGCCACTATCAATCTGCAAGGTTTTTTAAAATATCAAGGACCCCTCCTTACTGACTGGTTGGTAATATCTAGGCCCCCTCCTCCCTTACTGACTGGTTGGTAATATCAAGGACCCCTCCTTACTGACTGGTTGGTAACATGAAGAACCCCTCCTCCCTTACTGACTGGTTGGTAATATCAAGGACCCCTCCTCCCTTACTGACTGGTTGGTAATATCAAGGACCCCTCCTCCCTTTCTGACTGGTTAGTAATATCAAGGACCCCTCCTCCCTTACCGACTGGTTGGTAATATCAAGGACCCCTCCTCCCTTACTGACTGGTTGGTAATATCAAGAACCCCTCCTCCCTTACTGACTGGTTGGTAATATCAAGGACCCCTCCTCCCTTACTGACTGGTTGGTAATATCAAGGACCCCTCCTCCCTTTCTGACTGGTTAGGAATATCAAGGACCCCTCCTCCCTTACCGACTGGTTGGTAATATCAAGGACCCCTCCTCCCTTACTGACTGGTTGGTAATATCAAGAACCCCTCCTCCCTTACTGACTGGTTGGTAATATCAAGGACCCCTCCTCCCTTACTGACTGGTTGGTAATATCAAGGACCCTCTCCTCCCTTACTGACTGGTTAGGAATATCAAGGACCCCTCCTCCCTTACTGACTGGTTAGGAATATCAAGGACCCCTTCTCCCTTACTGACTGCTTTCTCAGTGCAACTCCAGAGTAATTACCCTTTTATAAGAGCAGTGGTTATATATATATACTCTTGTCTTATAGCAGTGGTTATATATATATATACTGTTGTCTTAGTGCAGTGGCAGAGTAGTGTACTTGGTCTGACACATCTAGCCCTACAGAAGTCTATTCATCCTGTTGTAGAGGACTGCTTCACAATGAGGTTAGTTTGGTTTGCTAGCTAGAGGGATCATCCTGGAGAGGATCCTTGCCAAGTACAGCCTGCTTGTGTAAGAATATTAAAAGTTATCCTAGACAGATGCTGGGATGGGCTCCTTTCACTGCAACACAGCTTAACAGAGATGGAATTTACTGTAGAATCGTTTTTAGAACACAAACACTGCCCCGGGGATGTTTTCACAATGTTCACACAATAATTGTTCCATTTCAAATGCCAACCTGGCAGGACACTTTTTCCTTCTCTTGTGTTTTTCCATGTCTCCTTCACTGGAGGGATTACACAATGTCTGTCCCAAATGGAGCCCTATTCCCAATATAGTGCACTACTTTTGACCAAAGGGTTTTGGAAATGTAGTGCACTATAAATAGTGCCATTTGGGACACATGCAGTGAGTGCATAGTGCTTACACGGAGATGGTAGTAGTAGTAACAGTAGTAGTAGTAGTAGTAACAGTAGTAGTAACAGTAGTAGTAGTAGTAACAGTAGTAGTAGTAGTAACAGTAGTAGTAGTAGTAGGAGTAGTAGTAGTAACAGTAGTAGTAGTAGTAACAGTAGTAGTAGTAGTAACAGTAGTAGTAGTAGTAGGAGTAGTAGTAGCAGTAGTAGTAGTAGCAGTAGTAGTAGTAGTAACAGTAGTAGTAGTAGTAACAGTAGTAGTAGTAGTAGCAGTAGTAGTAGTAGCAGTAGTAGTGGTAGGAGTAGTAGTAGTAACAGTAGTAGTAGTAACAGTAGTAGTAGTAGTAACAGTAGTAGTAACAGTAGTAGTAGTAGTAGTAACAGTAACAGTAGTAGTAGTAGTACGAGTATCAGTAGCAGTAGTAGTAGTAGCAGTAGTAGTAGTAGTAGGAGTAGTAGTAGTAACAGTAGTAGTAGTAACAGTAGTAGTAGTAACAGTAGTAGTAGTAACAGTAGTAGTAGTAGTAGTAGTAGTAGTAGTAGTAGTAGGAGTAGTAGTATTAACAGTAGTAGTAACAGTAGTAGTAGTAACAGTAGTAGTAGTAACAGTAGTAGTAGTAGTAACAGTAGTAGTAGTAGTAACAGTAGTATTAGTAGGAGTAATAATAGTAGTAGTAGTAGTAACAGTAGTAGTAGTAGGAGTAACAGTAGTAGTAGTAGGAGTAGAAGTAGTAACAGTAGTAGTAGGAGTAACAGTAGTAACAGTAGTAGTAGTAGTAACAGTAGTAGTAGTAACAGTAGTAGGAGTAGTAGTAGTAACAGTAGTAGTAGTAGTAGTAGTAGTAGTAACAGTAGTAGTAGTAACAGTAGTAGTAGGAGTAACAGTAGTAGTAGTAGTAGGAGTAACAGTAGTAGTAGTAGTAGTAGTAGCAGGAAAAGTAGTAGTAGTAGTTGTGGTAGTAGTAGTAGTATTAGTAGTAGTAGTAGTGGTGGTAGTATTAGTAGTTGTAGTAGCAGCAGTAGTAGTAGTAGTAGTGGTAGTATTAGTAGTTGTAGTATTAGTAGTAGTATTAATAGTAGCAGTAGTAGTATCAGTAGTAGTAGTAGTAGTAGTATTAGTAGTTGTAGTACTAGTAGTAGCAGCAGTAGTACTAGTAGCTGTGGTAGTATTAGTAGTAACAGTAGTAGTAGTATTAGTAGTTGTGGTAGTATTAGTAGTTGTAGTAGCAGTATTAGTAGTAGTTGTAGTATTAGTAGTTGTGGTAGTATTAGTTGTGGTAGTATTAGTAGTTGTGTTAGTATTAGTAGTTGTAGTAGCATTATTGGTAGTATTAGTAGTAGTGTTAGTAGTTGTGGTAGTATTAGTAGTAACAGTAGTAGTAGTATTAGTAGTTGTGGTAGTATTAGTAGTTGTAGTAGCAGTATTGGTAGTAGTTGTAGTATTAGTAGTTGTAGTATTAGTAGTTGTGGTAGTATTAGTAGTTGTAGTAGCATTATTGGTAGTATTAGTAGTAGTGTTAGTTGTTGTGGTAGTATTAGTAGTAGCAGGAGTAGTAGTATTAGTAGTTGTGGTATTATTAGTAGTTGTAGTATTAGTAGTAGCAGTAGTAGTAGTATTAGTAGTTGTGGTAGTATTAGTAGTTGTAGTATTAGTAGTTGTGGTAATATTAGTAGTAGTAGTAGTGGTAGTAGTAGTAGTAGTATTAGTAGTAGTAGTAGTGGTACAGATCTGAAACTTTTGTTTAGTCAGCATGGTCATGGCTGGAAGAAGCAATTTTGTATTTTCATTCTGACTGAGTTCTTTCTCCTTTCTCTTTCTTAAAGTGCCAGTCAGGCAGAAAGCACATGCATTATTTATGACTGTACGATTTTGTTTGAAATGCCTGAAGGTGAGCAACTTTCTCTGTGTCACTTTCTGTACAGTAGATAGGTAGGACTTTGTGAACCACTCAACTAGGTTTGGCCAATTTCCCGTTTATACCGGGGTATTTCCAAATACACTGCTTATAACTATACTGAACAAAAATGTGAACTCAACATCTAACAATTTCAAAGATTTGACTGAGTTACAGTTCATATGAGGAAATCAGTATATTTTAAATAAATGCATGAGGCCCTAATCTATGGATTTCACATGACTGGGAATACAGATATGCATCTGTTGGTCACCGATACCTTTAAAAATGAGTAGGGGTGTGCAACACATCTCCTTCATCAGGCTGTCTATTGTGGCCTGTTGAATGTCGTCCCACTCCTCTTCAATGGCTGTGTGAAGTTGCTGGATATTGGCGGGAACTGGAACACGCTGTCGTACACGTCAATCCAGAGCATCCCAAACATGCTCAATGGGTGACATGGCTGGTGAGTATTCAGGCCATGGAAGAACTGGGACATTTTCATCTTCCAGGAATTAAGTACAGATCCTTGTGACATGGAGCCGTGCATTATGGAGCCCTATTCCCAATATAGTGCACTACTTTTGACCAAAGGGTTTTGGAAATGTAGTGCACTATAAATGGTGCCATTTGGGACACATGCAGTGAGTGCATAGTGCTTACACGGAGGTAGTAGTAGTAACAGTAGTAGTAGTAGTAGTAACAGTAGTAGAAACAGTAGTAGTAGTAGTAACAGTAGTAGTAGTAGTAACAGTAGTAGTAGTAGTAGGAGTAGTAGTAGCAGTAGTAGTAGTAGCAGTAGTAGTAGTAGTAACAGTAGTAGTAGTAGCAGTAGTAGTAGTAGTAACAGTAGTAGTAGTAGTAACAGTAGTAGTAGTAGTAGTAGCAGTAGTAGTAGTAGCAGTAGTAGTAGTAGGAGTAGTAGTAGTAACAGTAGTAGTAGTAACAGTAGTAGTAGTAGTAACAGTAGTATTAGTAGGAGTAGTAATAGTAACAGTAGTAGTAGTAGTAACAGTAGTAGTAGTAACAGTAGTAGTAGTAGTAGTAACAGTAGTAGTAGTAACAGTAGTATTAGTAGGAGTAGTAGTAGTAACAGTAGTAGTAGTAACAGTAGTAGTAGTAACAGTAGTAGTAGGAGTAACAGTAGTAGTAGGAGTAACAGTAGTAGTAGTAGTAGTAGTAGGAACAGTAGTAGTAGTAGTTGTGGTAGTAGTAGTAGTATTAGTAGTAGTAGTAGTGGTGGTAGTATTAGTAGTTGTAGTAACAGTAGTGTTAGTATTAGTAGTTGTAGTATTAGTAGTAGTATTAATAGTAGCAGTAGTAGTATCAGTAGTAGTAGTAGTAGTAGTAGTAGTAGTATTAGTAGTTGTAGTACTAGTAGTAGCAGCAGTAGGTGTGGTAGTATTAGTAGTTGTAGTAGCAGTATTAGTAGTAGTTGTAGTATTAGTAGTTGTGGTAGTATTAGTAGTTGTAGTAGCATTATTGGTAGTATTAGTAGTAGTGTTAGTAGTTGTGGTAGTATTAGTAGTAGCAGGAGTAGTAGTATTAGTAGTTGTGGTAGTATTAGTAGTTGTAGTATTAGTAGTTGTGGTAATAATAGTAGTAGTAGTAGTAGTGGTAGTAGTAGTAGTAGTATTAGTAGTAGTAGTAGTGGTACAGATCTGAAACGTTTGTTTAGTCAGCATGGTCATGGCTGGAAGAAGCAATTTTGTATTTTCGTTCTGACTGAGTTCTTTCTCCTTTCTCTTTCTTAAAGTGCCAGTCAGGCAGAAAGCGCATGCATTATTTATGACTGTACGATTTTGTTTGAAATGCCTGAAGGTGAGAACACGTCAATCCAGAGCATCCCAAACATGCTCAATGGGTGACATGGCTGGTGAGTATTCAGGCCATGGAAGAACTGGGACATTTTCATCTTCCAGGAATTAAGTACAGATCCTTGTGACATGGAGCCGTGCATTATACCAGCAGCATACCACCCTGCATACCACTGCTGGCTTGCTTCTGAAGCTATGCAGGGTTGGTCCTGGTCAGTTCCTGGATGGGAGATCAGATGCTGCTGGAAGTGGTGTTGGAGGGCCCTCAAATCTTGAGACATCTGTGGCATTGTGTTGTGTGACAAAACGGCACAATTTAGAGTGGCCATTTATAGTCCCCAGCACAAGGTGCACCTGTGTAATAATCAGCTTCTTGATATGCCACACCTGTCAGGTGTAGTAGGGATTATCTTGGCAAAGGAGAAATGCTCACTAACAGGGACATAAACAAATTTGTGCACAACATTTGAGAGAAATACGTTTTTTTGTGCGTATGGAAAATGTCTTGGTATCTTTTATTTCAGCTCATGAAACACGGGACCAACACTTTACATGTTGCGTTTATATTTTTGTTCAGTGTCTAATTGAAGTATAACTATAAGAAATCTAATAAATGATATTCAACTCGGGTTGCTCCAGGCATGCATTTGGAAGGTCCTGTGTTGCTCAGTTGGTAGAGCATGACGCTTGCCACGCCATGGTCGTGGGTGGGATTCCCACAGGGGGGACCCAGTACGAAAATATATGCACTCACTATATGTAAGTCGCTCTGGATAAGATAAGAGCCTCTGGTAAATAACTCAAATATAATGTTTGCTAGATGTCACGCTTCATGGTTACAGCCGAGACATTCAATCCACTTCCTGGTTTGAGATCCCTGTTGCCGAAATAGTTTTTTGTTGTTGTTATTGCTTAAAACAATATAAATCATACTTTAAATAATGTGTGTGGATTCGGTATGGTACAGAAACGGTATGAACATCCGGATACCGCCCAATCCAGGATTCAACTTCTGAGTGGCTGTTAGTGGCGCAGCACTTCCTGTCAGGACGCTTCCATTCCTGTGGTCGATGCATCAACTTTAGTCAGATGCTGTGTCAGACAGGAAGTAAGGTTCAAGGTGTTGCAAACCCCATCTTTGTCTCTGACCTCATCGTTAAAACAGCATCATACAGTACGACCAAATACAACACAGCGTCACTGAGTTAAGTGCTGGTTAAGTAACCTCCGGAATGGAAACACTGTGTCGTGTCCCCTAATCTTGAAGATGAAAGGTGAAAACCAGGCCCAGAGTGAAGGCAGGGCAGTTAATTACGGCACCACTCCTCTGGAAGTGCCTGGCTCCTGCCCCGGAGCTCACTATACCAAGAGACATTAACTAGGTGTGTATCATCTATCCACATACACCTTGGCCTCAACACAACACAAATCCCTATGATGATGGAGAGAGAGAGAGATAGTGAGAGTGAGAGTGAGAGTGTGTGTGTGTGTGTGTGTGTGTGTGTGTGTGTGTGTGTGTGTGTGTGTGTGTGTGTGTGTGTGTGTGTGTGTGTGTGTGTGTGTGTGTGTGTGTGTGTGTGTGTGTGTGTGTGTGTGTGTGTGTGTGTGTGTGTGTGTGTGTGTGTCATAATCACAAGCCTGTCTTTAACCCTCTGTGCTCCAGGGGAAAACAGAAGGGTTACTAGGCAACAGATGTTTTTAAAGGCACTGCTAAACCTGTTAACAGAATGGTTACTAGGCAACAGATGTTTTTAAAGGCACTGCTAAGCATGTTAACAGATGGGTTACTTGGCAACAGATGTTTTTAAAGGCACTGCTAAGCCTGTTAACAGAAGGGTTACTAGGCAACAGATGTTTTTAAAGGCACTGCTAAGCCTATTAACAGAAGGGTTACTAGGCAACAGATGTTTTTAAAGGCACTGCTAAGCCTGTTAACAGAAGGGTTACTAGGCAACAGATGTTTTTAAAGGCACTGCTAAGCCTGTTAACAGAAGGGTTACTAGGCAACAGATGTTTTTAAAGGCACTGCTAAGCATGTTAACAGAAGGGTTACTAGGCAACAGGCAACAGATGTTAACTTGTAATATTGACATTTGTTTTGAAGGCTATAATCTATAATGTGTTGATTATATTTGCTTATAAGCTCACTGTTATTAATTCTAGTATATTGTATTATATTTTAACTTGTCTCCCTCTGTCTCTCTCCAGTACTGACCTGTGTATTTAAACCTGTCTCTCTCCAGTACTGACCTGTCCTCTCTCTCTCCAGTACTGACCTGTCCTCTGTCTCTCCAGTACTGACCTGTCCTCTCTCTCTCCAGTACTGACCTGTCCTCAGTCTCTCCAGTACTGACCTGTCCTCTGTCTCTCCAGTACTCTACAGAGCTGAAGAAGCTGTACTGTCAGATCGCCAAGACGTGTCCCATCCAGATCAAGGTGCTGACCAACCCCCCGCAGGGCGCCGTCATCAGGGCCATGCCCGTTTACAAGAAGGCAGAGCACGTCACCGAGGTGGTCAAACGCTGCCCCAACCACGAGCTCAGCCGCGAGTTCAACGACGGTTAGTTAGTTAGTTAGTTAGTTAGTTAGTTAGTTATGTGTCTCTCTCCTAAATGAACAATAAAAGTGACACAATGTTCTCTCCTTGTTGACTTCAGTGATGGTTAGTTAGTTAGTTAGTTAGTTAGTTAGTTATTTAGTTAGTTAGTTAGTTAGCTAGCTAGTTAGTTAGTTGGTTAGTTATGTGTCTCTCTCCTAAATGAACAATAAAAGTCACACACTGTTCTCTCCTTGTTTACTTCAGTGATGGTTAGTGAGTTGATGTATGTCCCCCTCTCCTAAAGCACTACAGAAAAACAATGTCTCTTATATCAATATAAACAGGGAACAGAAATATAAACGTTTCTTAGCCCTCTCAGATGCTTCCTGTACCATGTCGTTATTAACTAGCCTTAACCATGACCTTATTAACTAGCCTTTACCATGACCTTATTAACTAGCCTTTACCTCTCAGATGCTTCCTGCACTATGACCTTATTAACTAGCCTTTACCATGACCTTATTAACTAGCCTTAACCATGACCTTATTAACTAGCCTTAACCATGACCATATTAACTAGCCTTTACCTCTCAGATGCGTCCGCACCATGACCTTATTAACTAGCCTTAACCATGACCTTATTAACTAGCCTTAACCATGACCTTATTAACTAGCCTTTACCATGACCTTATTAACTAGCCTTAACCATGACCATATTAACTAGCCTTTACCATGACCTTATTAACTAGCCTTAACCATGACCTTATTAACTAGCCTTAACCATGACCATATTAACTAGCCTTAACCATGACCATATTAACTAGCCTTAACCATGACCATATTAACTAGCCTTAACCATGACCTTATTAACTAGCCTTAACCATGACCTTATTAACTAGCCTTTACCATGACCTTATTAACTAGCCTTTACCATGACCTTATTAACTAGCCTAAACTACCATTGATAAGTTATTTATCTACTTTGATATGTAACATGTTTTGGCTGTTTGATAAGCATATGGCATTTTGGGTTGTTTTTGTAGGTCAGATAGCCCCTCCCAGTCACCTGATCCGAGTGGAGGGTAACAACCACTCCCAGTATCTGGAGGACTCCATCACGGGCCGTCAGAGTGTCTTGGTCCCATACGAGCCACCTCAGGTAAAGTCCCTCTCGTTTCCACCAGGCCACAGCTATAGAGATCCTATTAAATTACCAGAGGGGTCAATGTCATAAACCCCTTCAAAGGTTCCAGAATGTGATAATGGGAGCCATATTGGTCAGGGAGAAATCCAAACCCGTCTAATTGGATTGAATGGCAGTAGAGGCATAATCCTGATTTTTTTTTTAATATGCAGGAAAATAAAAGTAGATCATGTGATATATCAGAAATTGTGTAATATAATTGTCGTCATATAATTATAAATACAGTTTATATGGGTTTTATACCAATTTTATATATCCTCTAAAATATATATGTAAATAGACCATAGATGTCGACATTTGAGTTTTCGTGGAAAGCTGTGATATCAGTACTTGTTGCATTTACAACTTGTTAAAGTCCTATCATCAACTGATGTCAGCCTGTGTCTGGCTGGAGACTGACTGCATTGATGAATGCAATGTTGGCATATTGGCAGATAATTTGACAAATCAATGGAATCATTCCTCTAACACCGTCTGGCTAGCTAGCTAACAAACATACAGTGCAAGAAAATCTTCAAATTCATTGTTTTACCCAATGTCTTGTCGCAGCACTGACTGACCACTGACTTACCAACCCCCTGGCCAAAATGGCTGCTCTTATTTACCATCATAAGAGGATTCAGGTCCATTTAGGTTTTCTAATTCTTAATTATTTGGCCACAGCTCAGAGCCCTGCCTCCTGTCTGTTTCCCTTAAAACAGACTGTGTCAGAGCCCTGTCTCCTCCCTGTTAAAACGGACTGTGTCAGAGCCCTGTCTCCTCCCTGTTAAAACGGACTGTGTCAGAGCCCTGTCTCCTCCCTGTTAAAACGGACTGTGTCAGAGCCGTCTCCTCCCTGTTAAAACCGACTGTGTCAGAGCCCTGTCTCCTCCCTGTTAAAACGGACTGTGTCAGAGCCCTGTCTCCTCCCTGTTAAAACAGACTGTGTCAGAGCCCTGTCTCCTCCCTGTTAAAACAGACTGTGTCAGAGCCCTGTCTCCTCCCTGTTAAAACCGACTGTGTCAGAGCCCCTTCTCCTGTCTGTCCCCCTTAAAACAGACTGTGTTAGAGCCCTGTCTCCTCCCTGTTAAAACAGACTGTGTCAGAGCCCTGCCTCCTGTCTGTTTCCCTTAAAACAGACTGTGTCAGAGCCCTGTCTCCTCAGTGTTAAAACAGACTGTGTCAGAGCCCTGTCTCTTCCCTGTCCCCCTTAAAACAGACTGTGTCAGAGCCCTGTCTCCTGTCTGTCCCCCTTAAAACAGACTGTGTCAAAGCCCTGTCTCCTGTATGTCCCCCTTAAAACAGACTGTGTCAGAGCCCTGTCTCCTGTCTGGTTCCCTTAAAACAGACTGTGTCAGAGCCCTGCCTCCTGTCTGTTTCCCTTAAAACAGACTGTGTCAGAGCCCTGTCTCCTCAGTGTTAAAACAGACTGTGTCAGAGCCCTGTCTCTTCCCTGTCCCCCTTAAAACAGACTGTGTCAGAGCCCTGTCTCCTGTCTGTCCCCCTTAAAACAGACTGTGTCAAAGCCCTGTCTCCTGTCTGTTTCCCTTAAAACAGACTGTGTCAGAGCCCTGTCTCCTGTCTGTTTCCCTTAAAACAGACTGTGTCAGAGCCCTGTCTCCTGTATGCCCCCCTTAGAACAGACTGTGTCAGAGCACTGTCTCTTGTCTGTCTCCCTTAAAACAGACTGTGTCAGAGCCCTGTTTCCTGTCTGTGAGTTAATATCTCCTCTCTGTGAGTTAATATCTCCTCTCTGTGTGTTAATATCTCCTCTCTGTGTGTTAATATCTCCTCTCTGTGTGTTAATATCTCCTCTCTGTGAGTTAATATCTCCTCTCTGTGAGTTAATATCTCCTCTCTGTGAGTTAATATCTCCTCTCTGTGAGGTAATGTCTCCTCTCTGTGAGGTAATGTCTCCTCTCTGTGAGTTAATATCTCCTCTCTGTGAGATAATATCTCCTCTCTGTGAGTTAATATCTCCTCTCTGTGAGTTAATATCTCCTCTCTGTGTGTTAATATCTCCTCTCTGTGTGTTAATATCTCCTCTCTGTGTGTTAATATCTCCTCTCTGTGAGTTAATATCTCCTGTCTGTGTGTTAAAATCTCCTCTCTGTGAGTTAATATCTCCTCTCTGTAAGTTAATATCTCCTATCTGTGAGTTAATATCTCCTCTGTCTCCTCTCTGTGAGTTAATATCTCCTCTGTCTCCTCTCTGTGAGTTAATATCTCCTCTCTGTGAGTTAATATCTCCTCTTTGTGAGTTAATATCTCCTCTCTGTGTGTTAATATCTCAATATCTCCTCTCTGTGTGTTAATATCTCCTCTCTGTGAGTTAATATCTCCTGTCTGTGTGTTAAAATCTCCTCTCTGTGAGTTAATATCTCCTCTCTGTGAGTTAATATCTCCTCTCTGTGAGTTAATATCTCCTCTGTCTCCTCTCTGTGAGTTAATATCTCCTCTGTCTCCTCTCTGTGAGTTAATATCTCCTCTGTCTCCTCTCTGTGAGTTAATATCTCCTCAATGTCTCCTCTCTGTGAGTTAATATCTCCTCAATGTCTCCTCTCTGTGTGTTAATATCTCAATGTCTCCTGTCTGTGTGTTAATATCTCCTCAATGTCTCCTCTCTGTGTGTTAATATCTCAATGTCTCCTCTCTGTGTGTTAATATCTCCTTTCTGTGTGTTAATATCTCCTCTCTGTGTATTAATGTCTCCTCTCTGTATGTTAATATCTCCTCAATATCTCCTCTCCGTGTGTTAATACCTCCTCAATATCTCCTCTCTGTGAGTTAATATCTCCTCTCTGTGTGTTAATACCTCCTCAATATCTCCTCTCTGTGAGTTAATATCTCCTCTCTGTGTATTAATGTCTCCTCTCTGTATGTTAATATCTCCTCAATATCTCCTCTCTGTGTGTTAATACCTCCTCAATATCTCCTCTCTGTGAGTTAATATCTCCTCTCTGTGTATTAATGTCTCCTCTCTGTGTGTTAATATCTCCTCAATATCTCCTCTCTGTGTGTTAATATCTCCTCTCTGTGTGTTAATACCTCCTCAATATCTCCTCTCTGTGAGTTAATATCTCCTCTCTGTGAGTTAATATCTCCTCTCTGTGTGTTAATGTCTCCTCTGTCTCCTC
The DNA here is from genome assembly GCF_013265735.2 of Oncorhynchus mykiss. Classification (NCBI taxonomy): domain Eukaryota; kingdom Metazoa; phylum Chordata; class Actinopteri; order Salmoniformes; family Salmonidae; genus Oncorhynchus; species Oncorhynchus mykiss. The sequence goes on along the minus strand of NC_048569.1, from coordinate 99,426,419 downwards.
TCTGTGTGTTAATACCTCCTCAATATCTCCTCTCTGTGAGTTAATGTCTCCTCTCTGTGTGTTAATGTCTCCTCTCTGTGTGTTAATATCTCCTCTGTGTGTTAATGTCTCCTCTCTGTGTGTTAATACCTCCTCAATATCTCCTCTCTGTGAGTTAATATCTCCTCTCTGTGAGTTAATATCTCCTCTCTGTGTGTTAATGTCTCCTTTGTCTCCTCTCTGTGTGTTAATACCTCCTCAATATCTCCTCTCTGTGAGTTAATGTCTCCTCTCTGTGTGTTAATGTCTCCTCTCTGTGTGTTAATATCTCCTCTCTGTGTGTTAATGTCTCCTCTCTGTGTGTTAATGTCTCCTCTTCCAGGTGGGCACAGAGTTCACCACCATACTGTATAACTTCCTGTGTGTTAATGTCTCCTCTCTGTGTGTTAATGTCTCCTCTCTGTGTGTTAATGTCTCCTCTGTCTCCTCTCTGTGTGTTAATACCTCCTCAATGTCTCCTCTCTGTGTGTTAATGTCTCCTCTCTGTGTGTTAATGTCTCCTCTCCGTGTGTTAATGTCTCCTCTCTGTGTGTTAATGTCTCCTCTCTGTGTGTTAATGTCTCCTCTTCCAGGTGGGCACAGAGTTCACCACCATACTGTATAACTTCCTGTGTGTTAATGTCTCCTCTCTGTGAGTTAATATCTCCTCTCTGTGTGTTAATGTCTCCTCTTCCAGGTGGGCACAGAGTTCACCACCATACTGTATAACTTCCTGTGTGTTAATATCTCTTCTCTGTGAGTTAATATCTCCTCTCTGTGTGTTAATGTCTCCTCTATGTGTGTTAATGTCTCCTCTCTGTGTGTTAATATCTCCTCTCTGTGTGTTAATGTCTCCTCTTCCAGGTGGGCACAGAGTTCACCACCATCCTATATAACTTCATGTGTGTTAATGTCTCCTCTCTGTGTGTTAATGTCTCCTCTCTGTGTGTTAATATCTCCTCTCTGTGAGTTAATGTCTCCTCTCTGTGTGTTAATGTCTCCTCTTCCAGGTGGGCACAGAGTTCACCACCATCCTATATAACTTCATGTGTGTTAATGTCTCCTCTCTGTGTGTTAATGTCTCCTCTCTGTGTGTTAATGTCTCCTCTCTGTGTGTTAATGTCTCCTCTTCCAGGTGGGCACAGAGTTCACCACCATCCTTTATAACTTCATGTGTGTTAATGTCTCCTCTCTGTGTGTTAATGTCTCCTCTCTGTGTGTTAATGTCTCCTCTCTGTGTGTTAATGTCTCCTCTTCCAGGTGGGCACAGAGTTCACCACCATCCTGTATAACTTCCTGTGTGTTAATGTCTCCTCTCTGTGTGTTAATGTCTCCTCTCTGTGTGTTAATGTCTCCTCTCTGTGTGTTAATGTCTCCTCTTCCAGGTGGGCACAGAGTTCACCACCATCCTGTATAACTTCCTGTGTGTTAATGTCTCCTCTCTGTGTGTTAATGTCTCCTCTTCCAGGTGGGCACAGAGTTCACCACCATCCTATATAACTTCATGTGCAACTCCAGCTGTGTGGGAGGAATGAACCGACGCCCCATACTCATCATCGTCACCCTGGAAACCAGAGAGTAAGACATTCATTCCAATACAACTTTATATTGTCCCCTCAAGGGGAGAGTCATTCAAGACAACAGAAAACAATGTGTCTCATCAGTGTCCCAGATCTGTTTGTGTTGTCCTGCCAACTTCCATGGGCATTGTCATGCCAAACAGATGACTATGCAGCACAAATCAGAGCCATATAGACTGATCTGGGGCCAGGCTAATGGTCAGAGCCATATAGACTGATCTGGGGCCAGGCTAATGGTCAGAGCCATATAGACTGATCTGGGGCCAGGCTAATGGTCAGAGCCATATAGACTGATCTGGGGCCAGGCTAATGGTCAGAGCCATACAGAATATAGACTGATCTGGAGCCATGTGGAATCCATGCTCTGACAAATGGAGGCTGTTCTGAGGGCAAAAGGGCAATATTATTTCTTTATTTAACCTTTATTTAAACAGGGAAGTCAGTTTTAAGAACAAATTCTTACCTACAATGACGACCTACCCCGGGCCAAACCCGGACAACGCTGGACAAATTGTGCACCGCCCTATGGGACTCCCAATCACGGCCGGTTGTGATACAGCCTGGAATTGAACTAATTAGGACAGTGTTCCTAATGTTTCGTACACTCAGTGTAAATGCATTTATTCTATAGTTTTCCACATGGCTCTGGCTCTAATTTGGGATCTTAGCCCTCCCTATAGATGGTAAATAAATGTTACTGTGTCTCTCCTACGTTGCAGAGGTCAGGTGCTGGGTCGGCGCTGCTTCGAGGCCAGGATCTGCGCGTGTCCTGGCCGGGACCGCAAGGCGGACGAGGACAGCATCCGCAAGCAGCACGTAACTGATGGAACAAAGACCAGTGAGTGTATGAAACGCCGTAAGTAGTGCTGGGAGCTGCTGGAGGACTGACTGGCTGGCTGTGATCATACTATACTCTCTCTGCTGGAGGACTGACTGACTGACTGACTGGCTGTGATCATACTATACTCTCTCTGCTGGAGGACTGACTGACTGGCTGTGATCATAATATACTCTCTCTGCTGGAGGACTGACTGACTGGCTGTGATCATACTATACTCTCTCTGCTGGAGGACTGACTGACTGGCTGTGATCATACTATACTCTCTCTGCTGGAGGACTGACTGACTGGCTGTGATCATACTATACTCTCTCTGCTGGAGGACTGACTGACTGGCTGTGATCATACTATACTCTCTCTGTTTCTCGCTCACACACCCACTGCCTGCTTCCTGCCCTGTGCTGTAGTCTTTCCTCCTGTGTTTTAGTCTCTCTCCTCCTGTGCTGTAGTCTCTCTCCTCCTGCCCTGTGTTGTAGTCTCTCTCCTCCTGTCCTGTGCTGTAGTCTCTCTCCTCCTGCCCTGTGTTGTAATCTCTCTCCTCCTGCCCTGTGTTGTAGTCCCTCTCCTCCTGTGTTGTAGTCTCTCTCCTCCTGTGCTGTAGTCTCCCTCCTCCTGTGTTGTTGTCTCTTTCCTCCTGTCCTGTGCTGTAGTCTCTCTCCTCCTGTGCTGTAGTCTCTTTCCTCCTGCCCTGTGTTGTAGTCTCTCTCCTCCTGCCCTGTGTTGTAGTCTCTCTCCTCCTGCCTTTGTGTTGTAGTCTCTCTCCTTCTGTGTTGTAGTCTCTCTCCTCCTGTGCTGTAGTCTCTCTCCTCCTGTGTTGTAGTCTCTTTCCTCCTGCCCTGTGCTGTAGTCTCTCTACTCCTGTGTTGTAGTCTCTCTCCTCCTGTGCTGTAGTCGCTCTCCTCCTGTGCTGTAGTCTCTCTCCTCCTGCCTTGTGTTGTAGCCTCTCTTCTCCTGTGTTGTAGTCTCTCTCCTCTTGTGTTGTAGTCTCTCTCCTCCTGTGCTGTAGTCTCTTTCCTCCTGCCCTGTGCTGTAGTCTCTCTCCTCCTGCCCAGTGTTGTAGTCTCTCTCCTCCTGTGTTGTAGTCTCTTTCCTCCTGTCCTGTGTTGTAGTCTTTCTCCTCCTGCCCTGTGCTGTAGTCTCTCTCCTCCTGCCCTGTGCTGTAGTCTCTCTCCTCCTGTGTTGTAGTCTCTTTCCTCCTGTCCTGTGTTGTAGTCTCTCTCCTCCTGCCCTGTGCTGTAGTCTCTCTCCTCCTGCCCTGTGCTGTAGTCTCTCTCCTCCTGTGTTGTAGTCTCTTTCCTCCTGTCCTGTGTTGTAGTCTCTCTCCTCCTGCCCTGTGCTGTAGTCTCTCTCCTCCTGCCCTGTGTTGTAGTCTCTTTCCTCCTGTCCTGTGCTGTAGTCTCTCTCCTCCTGCCCTGTGCTTGTTTTCCATGTTATATTGCTTGCTGTTGTAGAGTTCTAACCAATATTATGTCCAACTGGTGTAACCCGCCCAGTTAGCTACATGTACTGACCAGGCCTCTGTCCTCCTCTCCTCCCTCTGTCCTCCTCTCCTCCCTCCGTCCTCCTCTGTTCCCTCCGTCCTCCTCCTCTCCTCCCTCTGGTCCTCCTCTCCTCCCTCTGTTCCATCCGTCCTCCTCTGTTCCCTCCGTCCTCCTCCTCTCCTCCCTCCTCTGTACCCTCCGTCCTCCTCCTCTCCTCCTCTGCTCCCTCCTCTCCTCCCCCTGTCCTCCTCTGTTCCCTCCGTCCTCCTCCTCTCCTCCTCCTGTCCTCCTCTGTTCCCTCCGTCCTCCTCCTATCCTCCCTCTGTCCTCTCCTCCCTCTGTACCCTCCGTCCTCTCCTCCCTCTGTACCCTCCTCTCCTCCCTCCTCTGTCCTCCTCTCCGCCCTCCCTCCCTCCGTCCTCCCTTTCACCTCTCCAGCCTTCCGCCAGGCCCCCCATGGAATCCAGATGTCCTCCGTCAAGAAGAGAAGATCCACCGATGAGGAAGTATTTTGTCTGCCTGTGAGTATGCAGTCTGTCCACACCATAGATAATATAATATCTTTGTCTATGGTCCTCTGTTCCTTTACCTGGGTTTTCCCCAGGGAATTAACTGACCCCATGATGACGTTAGTACAGTCAATAATTAGGGGAGTGTTTCAAAATTAGAGTCTGACCTTCAGAATAAAGGTCCTCTGTCCATATTGGCAAAACCAACCCTGATACACTCTATTGTATACAATATATTAATCTTGTGGTATGTTCCAGCTGCTAACCAACCCCTCTCTCTCTCTCCCTCTATAGATCAAAGGCCGTGAAATCTATGAGATTTTGGTAAAAATCAAAGAGTCTCTGGAACTCATGCAGTTTCTGCCTCAGCACACTGTAGAGTCATACAGGCAGCAGCAGCAGAACCTCCTGCAGAAACAGTGAGTACTACTCTCTGACAGACAGACAGACAGATACATACTGGAGTCCACTAGCACCTATCAGTGCTGCTCTTCTCTCCTGAACCAAACGGAGGTAAGCTCTATCTCAATTTGATGATTCCTTACATCCTCTCTCCTCTTCTTCTCCAATTTCTATTTTGAGAAGGAGACAGGATGCAAGGAATCAAGGAAAGATGAATTGAGAAAGAGTCCTAGGCCCACATGGTTCCAGACAGGCCTGCAGCCTGTAAGGCCAAACCCTCCTTAGCTTCATAGTGTGGTTCCTTGTTTTTTTGTCTCTACACTTTTTCAGCACGCTTCACACTTGACATTTTTAACTTAACTACTTGACTTGCTCTTTGGAGATTGTTTGTATTTAAATAAGGACTGTACTGTAGCACGCAAAGAAAGTTGACAGTGGAGATCGTCCATGTGAGAAGTTGTTTTGGATGTTGTTTTTGTGGGGGGGGGGGGGGGGGGGGGGGGGTGATTCAACACGACATTGGCTGAGCATGATCGCTTGTTTGGTTGCATGTTATTGAAAAGGGATGGTTGTGTTACATTTGGTAACTGGTGATGAACCCATCAAGTATAATGATGCTTGAGTTTTTTGGCCCAGTGAACACAACACAACGATGATCATATCATCTTGAAAGAGGAGTGTTTTGGCCGAGACAATAGCTGTTGAGATCTGGATCGGATTTTCATCAGAGATGTCTGCTTGCGCACCTCAGAGGGTGAACCTAGTTTCGTGGTGTACTTGGTTGTACTTACCCTGTAATTAGGTCATATTATGTCCGATAGACAGATAAAAAATACAGAGACTGATGGAAACACCTTTAGGTGCTCTGCCAAGTTTCCACAACAACAGCCGTTTCCAAATTCCAAAATCAGTCCCAGTCATTGGCTTGAGTTTATTCATACTTTAAAAGAAACAAACTATGCCCTCCCTCGGCCCATTCAGCTAAAGCTGGGGAGAGAAAGGCAATTATCTGCAAATTATAGTTTTAAATAACTTGCTGCTTTCATGCACTGTGATAATTATTGCTTATGCTACTGTTTCTCATTTAGAAAACGTGCAGACCTTCTCGCACAGTGAGATCACGACGATTCCATTTGGTTTTGAAAAGCCATTTTTAGTTCTAGTCCGCTTGGGTTCTGTCACGCTGCCCTCTGGCGCCCCCCTCCCCCCATTGTGGCTGGATGTGGCGGTGCAGCAGGTAATGACAGGGAACTGGAGGGAGCTTTAGGTCAGAGCAGGGCCCATTGGTTTTTACATGCTGCAATATTTCCTCTTTAAGGTTTTTCCTTTCGTATCAACAGAACAGTATTATCTAGACCTGGGGTGTCAAACATACAGGGGGGGGGGGGGGGGGCGAACTTAAACCAAATAGAAACGGTGTGGCGATGAAAGCCGACCTACATTTACACCGTTCTCTAACAGGTCACAGAAATCAAAGCTAGACAAGTCACGGAGTAATCGAAGAAATAGTCCTCTGTCCAAAAATCAACAGATAGAGGACTATATGTTTCGCAAAATGTTGACGCTGAGGAATTATAAGACGTTTTACAGTACAGTACCCCTCATGACCTCATTGAAGACCGAATATGGTCTGGGGGGGGGGGGGGGTAGTTTGACACGCCTGATCTAGACTTTTACACTATTTGATGATCCTTTAAACATTTACAATCGCAGCCAAATTGTGTACCACTGACATTCCTGCTGTTTGTCAGTATGGAACCTGGGGGAATAGCTGGAGCTGGCTATTCTCTTACTAGATACCCGTCTTCTCTGCATGCTGCTTTGTTGTTTAAAATTCATCTCCATGACCTTTCACCTGTATTCTTGCTAACCCTAGAAGGGTTCATTCATGACGGAATAAAACCTCCTGCCGAACCTTCCAGACATGGCCTTCTTTTTCTTTGTTTCCTCTCTCTCTCTCTCTTTTTCACTCGGACAAATCAAGAGTCTCCCGATATTCTGCAGATTCAATCAACTATTGCTGTTCAACAGTCTTAGCCTTCTGGACAATAACATCAACCTACCCTACTCTATACTACCCTACTCTATACTACCCTACACTACACTATCCTATACTACACTATCCTATACTATCCTATACTACACTACACTGCCCTATACTACACTACACTACACTACCCTATACTACACTAGCCTATACTACACCACCCTATACTATCCTATACTACACTACCCTATACTACACTAGCCTATACTACACCACCCTATACTATCCTATACTACACTATCCTATACTACACTACACTACACTACACTACACTGCCCTATACTACACTACACTGCCCTATACTACACTACACTACCCTATACTACACTACACTGCCCTATACTACACTACCCTATACTATCCTATACTACACTACACTACCCTATACTACACTACCCTATACTATCCTATACTACACACTGCCCTATACTACACTACACTACACTGCCCTATACTACACTACCCTATCCTATACTACACTACACTACCCTATACTACACTACCCTATACTATCCTATACTACCCAATGTAGCCTATCCTATACTACGCTAACCAATACTACACTACCCTATACTATACTATACTGCCCTGCACTACCCTATACTACCCTATACCTCACTACCCTATACTATGCTACCCTATACTATGCTACCCTATACTATGCTACCCTATACTATGCTACCCTATACTATACTACCCTATACCTCACTACCCTATACTACCCTATACTATACTACCCTATACTATACTACCCTATACCTCACTACCCTATACTACCCTATACTATACTACCCTATACTATGCTACCCTATACTATACTACCCTATACCTCACTACCCTATAGTAGTGAGGGGGGGGGGGGGGGGGGGTAGTTTGACACGCCTGATCTAGACTTTTACACTATTTGATGATCCTTTAAACATTTACAATCGCAGCCAAATTGTGTACCACTGACATTCCTGCTGTTTGTCAGTATGGAACCTGGGGGAATAGCTGGAGCTGGCTATTCTCTTACTAGATACCCGTCTTCTCTGCATGCTGCTTTGTTGTTTAAAATTCATCTCCATGACCTTTCACCTGTATTCTTGCTAACCCTAGAAGGGTTCATTCATGACGGAATAAAACCTCCTGCCGAACCTTCCAGACATGGCCTTCTTTTTCTTTGTTTCCTCTCTCTCTCTCTCTTTTTCACTCGGACAAATCAAGAGTCTCCCGATATTCTGCAGATTCAATCAACTATTGCTGTTCAACAGTCTTAGCCTTCTGGACAATAACATCAACCTACCCTACTCTATACTACCCTACTCTATACTACCCTACACTACACTATACTATCCTATACTACACTATCCTATACTATCCTATACTACACTACACTGCCCTATACTACACTACACTACACTACCCTATACTACACTAGCCTATACTACACCACCCTATACTATCCTATACTACACTACCCTATACTACACTAGCCTATACTACACCACCCTATACTATCCTATACTACACTATCCTATACTATCCTATACTACACTACACTACACTACCCTATACTACACTACACTGCCCTATACTACACTACACTACCCTATACTACACTACACTGCCCTATACTACACTACCCTATACTATCCTATACTACACTACACTACCCTATACTACACTACCCTATACTATCCTATACTACACACTGCCCTATACTACACTACACTACACTGCCCTATACTACACTACCCTATCCTATACTACACTACACTACCCTATACTACACTACCCTATACTATCCTATACTACCCAATGTAGCCTATCCTATACTACGCTAACCAATACTACACTACCCTATACTATACTATACTGCCCTGCACTACCCTATACTACCCTATACCTCACTACCCTATACTATGCTACCCTATACTATGCTACCCTATACTATGCTACCCTATACTATGCTACCCTATACTATACTACCCTATACCTCACTACCCTATACTACCCTATACTATACTACCCTATACTATACTACCCTATACTATACTACCCTATACCTCACTACCCTATACTACCCTATACTATACTACCCTATACTATGCTACCCTATACTATACTACCCTATACCTCACTACCCTATACTACCCTATACTATACTACCCTATACTATGCTACCCTATACTATACGACCCTATACTATGCTACCCTATACTATGCTATACTATGCTACCCTATACTATGCTACCCTATACTATGCTACCCTATACTATGCTACCCTATACTATGCTACCCTATACTATGCTACCCTATACTATGCTACCCTATACTATGCTACCCTATACTATGCTACCCTATACTATGCTACCCTATACTATGCTACCCTATACTATACTATGCTACCCTATACTATACTATGCTACCCTATACTATACTATGCTACCCTATACTATGCTATACTATGCTACCCTATACTATGCTACCCTATACTATACGACCCTATACTATGCTACCCTATACTATGCTATACTATGCTACCCTATACTATGCTACCCTATACTATGCTACCCTATACTATGCTACCCTATACTATGCTACCCTATACTATGCTACCCTATACTATGCTACCCTATACTATGCTACCCTATACTATGCTACCCTATACTATACTATGCTACCCTATACTATACTATGCTACCCTATACTATACTATGCTACCCTATACTATGCTACCCTATACTATGCTACCCTATACTATGCTACCCTATACTATACTATGCTACCCTATACTATGCTACCCTATACTATGCTATACTATGCTACCCTATACTATGCTACCCTATACTATACTATGCTACCCTATACTATGCTACCCTATACTATGCTACCCTATACTATGCTACCCTATACTATACTATGCTACCCTATACTATGCTACCCTATACTATGCTACCCTATACTATACTATGCTACCCTATACTATGCTACCCTATACTATGCTACCCTATACTATGCTACCCTATACTATGCTACCCTATACTATGCTACCCTATACTATACTATGCTACCCTATACTATGCTACCCTATACTATGCTACCCTATACTATACTATGCTACCCTATACTATGCTACCCTATACTATACTATGCTACCCTATACTATGCTACCCTATACTATACTACCCTATACTATGCTACCCTATACTATGCTACCCTATACTATGCTACCCTATACTATAAGCCTAAATAAGTTCAGGAGTAAAAATGTGTTTAACAAGTCTCATAACTTGCATGGACTCACTCTGTGTACAATTGTAGTTTTGATCATTATTTGTTTTAATGACTACCTGATCCTTGTACCCCACACATACAAATAATTGTAAGGTCCCTCAGTCGAGCAGTGAATTTCAAACACAGATTCAACCACAAAGACCAGGGATGTGTTCCAATATCTCGCAAAGAAGGGCACCTATTGCATCAGTGCACTAAAGTAATACTGCCCAAAAAATGTTTTAATAAGCAATTCATTTTTTGTCCTGAATACAAAGTGTTATGTTTGGGGGAAATCCAATACATTTCTGAGTACCACTCTCCATATTTCCAAGTATAGTGGTGGCTGCATCATGTTATGATTATGCTTGTAATCGTTAAGGACTGGGGAGTTTTTCAGGATAAAAAAAAAAAAACGTAATGGATCTAAGCTCAGGCAAAATCCTAGAGGAAAATCTGGTTCAGTCTGCTTTCCGTCAGACACCAACTCAACTGTCTGCAGGACAATAACCTAAAACACAAGGCCAAATCTTCACTGGAGTTGCTTACCAAGAAAATAGTGAATGTTCCTGAGTGGTCAAGTTACAGTTTTGACTTAAATCTGCTTGAAAATCTATAGCAAGACCTGAAAATGGTTTTCTATCAATGATCAACAATCAATTTGACAGAGCTTGAAGAATTCTGAAAAGAATAAAATGGGCAAATGTTGCAAAATCCACAAAAGTGGATAAAATCAAGTGGTGTGAGGAACTGTATTGCTATCCTACATTTTCTGGGGTGTTTTTTATATTGCTAAAAAATAAAAAATCACTAGGCTAAATGTTGCTTCCCACTAGACAATTTGGGTTTCATATTCCGACATTGTCCTGAAATTCGTAGGAAGTTTCAGGACATCTTGAGAATATCGGATTCACATCCTGTTATGAGAAGCATTTTATGAACTCGGTATACATGCATCCTAGCTAAGGATGCCGGGTACTGATCATTAGCTTGTAGCTTGTCACTTATTTACGATAGTTTGACAACTTGCTGCTTCATTTAAACCTGTTCTTTATGATAAAATAAACTTCCTAAGTAGCTAGCTTGCTTGCTTATGGAATGAGCATTGCATTTAGTGTTGCACTAACAGGTTGGTCAGCTTCTCTTTCATTTCATATGAAGTGACAGTCTCAGGCTTAGCTAGCTAGTTTTTGTTTTTGTGTTCATGATCAAATTTGATCAGAAATGCAAACACTTAGAAATTAATGACATATTTATTACATTTATAAAGATTTATTCTGACTTTGAGGGCGACTTAGTAGTGACGACTGTTGTTGCTAAGTAACATGCTAAGATTCATGGGAAGAAGTTGCCGCCAAGGGCGGCTAGTCCCGCATAGGATGCCCACTCGAAAAATAGGTTTTCTGAAGGGTGCAGTGGTGCCCTCTATGAATTGACAACTAGCGTTTGAGATTGACTCGTTCCTGTCTTCTACTTCAAACAGTGTTATTTCTTCCTTCTTTCTCTTCTCTGGTTCCTGTCTGCAGTCTGCTTAAGGCCCGGCTACATTCCGAGCTCCTGGAGCCCCTAGCAACAGAGCAGAGGAGATGATGCAGTACCTCTTGAGAGCCTCACATTCCTTTTCCCTTCAGTTTTCTCCTCCACCCCAGTCACAATCAGACTGGGTCTCTCTCTCTCTCTCAGGTTGTGAAACTATCACATTCTCCAAGCAGAGTTAAATAAACCGATATTCATTAGTCATGTATCATAAACAATATATTATGACTTTAGTCTGGCTGGCTACTATCACAATACTCTGAATGCCCGCCATGGTCTACTGATAAGGTGTTGTCATGTTCTAATCTTAAATCAGAAATTAATGTGTTTTTTGCATGCCAGATTTGATTTTATAAAAGTTTGCTTAATTTGTAGCTAATGTGTGGCAACACCACTTTCAAACAGCAGAGGGAGGTAGAGTTCTATTTAATTTTGGACCGTTAGTTTCATTTTCAGAGATTATGCTATGCTGCACATACAGTGCATCATTTTCAAAGCTCCATTCGTGACTTTTATTTTTTTAGGGTTGTGTTTTGCTGATGGTAAAATGTGACCAAACGGCTCGATTCGGTCTTATTTAGCTCAATTTGAAAAAAATATTGTTTTAATAAATTGGATAAAAGTAGAGACTCCGAGCTGGAAAATGGTATATAATTCACTACAGTTGAGGAACAATGGGAAAGTAATTCTGCTTTAAAAGTTGATAAACGTATAACCTCACTTTTGAGAAAATGGCCCTTGAATATTTTGGTACCTACAAGATAGGTGTTTTGTCTACACCCATTCAGTATTGTTCACACCCTCTTAAGCTTTAGCCCCACCCATCTCTTTAAGGATTCACATGAGGCCATGTGCTAAACAGAGTGAGTACGCTAGTGTACTAAGCAACCAAACATTTCAAGACTAAAGGCTGGTTTATACTACAGGTGTGTTCGTAAATTTAATCTGTAGTGCCAGAGTGTGCTCTCGGCGTTTGTAAACTCAGAGCATTGTCAGATTGGCCGTTCGTAAATGTAATATGTAGTGCCAGAGTGTGCTCTCTGCGTTTGTAAACTCAGAGCATTGTCAGATTGGCCGTTCGTAAATGTAATATGTAGTGCCAGAGTGTGCTCTCTGCGTTTGTAAACTCAGAGCATTGTCAGATTGGCCGTTCGTAAATTTAATCTGTAGTGCCAGAGTGTGCTCTCTGCGTTTGTAAATTTAGAGCATTGTCAGATTGGCCGTTCGTAAATTTAATCTGTAGTGCCAGAGTGTGCTCTCTGTGTTTGTAAACTCAGAGCATTGTCAGATTGGCCGTTCGTAAATTCAGAGTGTTTCGCTCTCGTAACGTTCAGAGCGCACATGGATGAGCGCTTCTCCCGCTCTGCCACAGATAACATGGTTGCCCTTAGTTTGAAGATGTAATCCGGAGAGACAGGTGTTTTATACAACAGCATTCTGCGTTCTCTTTTTGACTCCGTCTGCATATTTGCAATCAAACGCCAGAATCCTATCGTACTCATATTCCACTGATTTCTACTGGTCGTCCAGAAAGTGGAGAGCAACACTTACGCAGTGATATCTTTCAAAAAAGCCACATTAGAAAGAATTACCTACACATACTGACCAGCTCATGTTATAGACAGAAGCGTGCTACATGGCACACCAATGCAAACTCATCTCATGTCCGGCCCACTCATTATCTCAGCCAATCATGGCTAGCAGGAAGGTTGCCGACTTTTTCTGTGGCTAAACCAACTAGGCTCGTAATTTAACAATTGTATTAATATTGACAGATGGCATACAAGGTTGTTATTAAGGCTTATGAAAGTTCATATGTTCCAGAAAACGTGCGCATTTTGAGAAAAAAACGTAAATGTTTATGTCCAAATGGCTCTCCTGTGAAGTATTGACGCGTGACATAGACCTAGTTTCCTGAAACGAGTCACGAATAGAAGTTATTGAGTTAATGGACAGGGGACACAGTCCACTTGTAGTGCAGTCAGCTATGGCCAACACCCTAACCTCACCGGCCAAGTTGCGTGCAACAGCTAGCTAGCTAAATGTCCATGAATGTTTCATGTTAGTTTTTAACCTGCCCCGAAATGAGTTGGTTCACAGTTGGTTTTGATATTTTAACCTGCTTCACATGATCGTGTCTGGTGTGGATGGTGCACACGTAGACCGGAGTAGTCAGCATGTTGGCCTGAAGGACAGGAGCTGGTCAGGAACCTAGGTTGTCTGAGTAGTCAGCATGTTGGCCTGAAGGTCTGGAGCTGGTCAGGAACCTAGGTTGTCTTTGAGTAGTCAGCATGTTGGCCTGAAGGTCTGGAGCTGGTCAGGAACCTAGGTTGTCTTTGAGTAGTCAGCATGTTGGCCTGAAGGTCTGGAGCTGGTCAGGAACCTAGGTTGTCTTTGAGTAGTCAGCATGTTGCCCTGAAGGTCTGGAGCTGGTCAGGAACCTAGGTTGTCTTTGAGTAGTCTGCATGTTGGCCTGAAGGTCTGGAGCTGGTCAGGAACCTAGGTTGTCTTTGAGTAGTCAGCATGTTGGCCTGAAGGACAGGAGCTGGTCAGGAACCTAGGTTGTCTGAGTAGTCAGCATGTTGGCCTGAAGGTCTGGAGCTGGTCAGGTCTTTGAGCTCTCTTAAAGTTCTCTCTTTGTCATTGGAGCTGGACTCAAACCTAAGGGTGCACAAATGGCACCATATTCTCTATATAGTGCACTACTCATTTCTCCCCAGTCAATAGTAGTGCACTATAAAGGGAATAGGGTACCAGCCCTGGTCAATAGTAGTGCTCTATATAGGGAATAGGGTACCAGCCCTGGTCAATAGTAGTTCTCTATATAGGGAATAGGGCCCTGGTCAATAGTAGTACTCTACTTTGATCATGCTGGTCATGTTTTTCAACATCACTGCGGGACAGTTTGTTTGTTTTAGATCTTGTGAATTTTCTGAAAGAAACGTTTATTAAAGTAGATAGAAAATGCCTAATGTATGATGTATAGTGTATGCATTTATGTAGAAGGAGCAGATTCTATGGAGAAATGCTTTTGTGACCGTTCTGTTTGAAACAGATTGTTGAGATACCTTGGTCTGTCAGAATAAATACATGTCTCCTGCTTTGACTTTCCTTCTTTTGTGCTTTTCCTCTCATGCTGCTCGTCGTGCAGAGAGATTAGTGCCGAAAGGATTAGTGCTGAGAGATTAGTGCAGAGAGATTAGTGCAGAGAGATTAGTGCCGAAAGGATTAGTGCCGAAAGGATTAGTGCTGAGAGATTAGTGCAGAGAGATTAGTGCAGAGAGATTAGTGCCGAAAGGATTAGTGCCGAAAGGATTAGTGCTGAGAGATTAGTGCTGAGAGATTAGTGCTGAGAGATTAGTGCAGAGAGATTAGTGCAGAGAGATTAGTGGAGAGATTAGTGCCGAAAGGATTAGTGCCGAAAGGATTAGTGCTGAGAGATTAGTGCCGAAAGGATTAGTGCTGAGAGATTAGTGCCGAAAGGATTAGTGCTGAGAGATTAGTGCCGAAAGGATTAGTGCCGAAAGGATTAGTGCTGAGAGATTAGTGCCGAAAGGATTAGTGCCGAAAGGATTAGTGCTGAGAGATTAGTGCCGAAAGGATTAGTGCTGAGAGATTAGTGCCGAAAGGATTAGTGCTGAGAGATTAGTGCCGAAAGGATTAGTGCTGAGAGATTAGTGCCGAAAGGATTAGTGCCGAAAGGATTAGTGCTGAGAGATTAGTGCCGAAAGGATTAGTGCTGAGAGATTAGTGCCGAAAGGATTAGTGCTGAGAGATTAGTGCCGAAAGGATTAGTGCCGAAAGGATTAGTGCTGAGAGATTAGTGCCGAAAGGATTAGTGCTGAGAGATTAGTGCCGAAAGGATTAGTGCCGAAAGGATTAGTGCTGAGAGATTAGTGCCGAAAGGATTAGTGCTGAGAGATTAGTGCCGAAAGGATTAGTGCTGAGAGATTAGTGCCGAAAGGATTAGTGCCGAAAGGATTAGTGCTGAGAGATTAGTGCCGAAAGGATTAGTGCTGAGAGATTAGTGCCGAAAGGATTAGTGCCGAAAAGATTAGTGCCGAGAGATTAGTGCCGAAAGATTAGTGCTGAGAGATTAGTGCCGAAAGGATTAGTGCTGAGAGATTAGTGCCGAAATGATTAGTGCTGAGAGATTAGTGCCGAAAGGATTAGTGCCGAAAGGATTAGTGCTGAGAGATTAGTGCCGAAAGGATTAGTGCTGAGAGATTAGTGCCGAAAGGATTAGTGCCGAAAGGATTAGTGCCGAGAGATTAGTGCCGAGAGATTAGTGCTGAGAGATTAGTGCCGAAAGGATTAGTGCCGAAAGGATTAGTGCTGAGAGATTAGTGCCGAAAGGATTAGTGCTGAGAGATTAGTGCCGAAAGGATTAGTGCCGAAAGGATTAGTGCCGAAAGGATTAGTGCTGAGAGATTAGTGCCGAAAGGATTAGTGCCGAAAGGATTAGTGCTGAGAGATTAGTGCCGAAAGGATTAGTGCTGAGAGATTAGTGCCGAAAGGATTAGTGCCGAAAGGATTAGTGCTGAGAGATTAGTGCCGAAAGGATTAGTGCCGAAAGGATTAGTGCTGAGAGATTAGTGCCGAAAGGATTAGTGCCGAAAGGATTAGTGCTGAGAGATTAGTGCCGAAAGGATTAGTGCCGAAAGGATTAGTGCTGAGAGATTAGTGCCGAAAGGATTAGTGCCGAAAGGATTAGTGCTGAGAGATTAGTGCCGAAAGGATTAGTGCTGAGAGATTAGTGCCGAAAGGATTAGTGCCGAAAGGATTAGTGCTGAGAGATTAGTGCCGAAAGGATTAGTGCCGAAAGGATTAGTGCTGAGAGATTAGTGCCGAAAGGATTAGTGCCGAAAGGATTAGTGCCGAGAGATTAGTGCTGAGGGATGAGTGCTACTATTCAATTCATTGAACCTATGTTGGTCAATTAGTTATTTAAAAAATTAAATATAACCTACACTTCAGGTAAATCGCTCGGCACTAGCAAATCCATCGTTCCACCCACTTCTTCATCTGCTTAATTTAACACAAACAAGGAACCTCAGTTGAAGCTGCTGTGTATCCCAGTCAAACATGATCAACAACACAGAAACTGATTGAGATATGTACTCTGATAGGTAACACCTAGTATATTGATTAAGATACAGTATGTACTCTGATAGGTAACACCTATTATATTGATTGAGATATGTACTCTGATAGATAACACCTAGTATATTGATTAAGATACAGTATGTACTCTGATAGGTAACACCTATTATATTGATTGAGATATGTACTCTGATAGATAACACCTAGTATATTGATTGAGATATGTACTCTCCTAGGTAACACCTATTATATTGATTGAGATATGTACTCTGATAGGTAACACCTATTATATTGATTGAGATATGTACTCTGATAGATAACACCTAGTATATTGTTTGAGATATGTACTCTCCTAGGTAACACCTATTATATTGATTGAGATATGTACTCTGCTAGGTAACACCTATCATATTGATTGAGTAATGTTTGTACTTTCATTATCATTTCCAGTAAAGTTTCAGATAAATTAAAGTTATCCTCAGTAGAATACTATATATGACAAAGTTCTATAAAAAATTATCTGAACTATTTCTTAGTCACATACGGCCTTTATTAAACAAAGTGCAATAAACAGGGTAGAGAGAGAGCAAGTATATACACACAGTCTGTTTATCCTACTGAACATGTTGTTGTTTCCAACTGTGTAACTAACATCCTTGTGGCCCTTTGTCGTTAAAGATGGGATCTCTGGGGGGATGAGAGTAATGGCCTGTACCCTCCTCTCTCCTGCCCCAGGAGCGCCATGGCCCCCCAGCCCCAGTATGGCTCCAGCTCCCCTCCTCACCCCCACGGCAAGGTCAACAAGCTCCCCTCCGTCAGCCAGCTAATCAACCCCCAGCAGCGCAATATACTCACGCCTTCCTCCATGCCCCAAGGCCTGACTGACAGTAAGTGTGCCTTACACTTTTGTATGATGAGAGATTCTCCCTAGTCGATGAGATTCTCCCCCCCCCCCCCCCCCCCCCCCGTACCTCCCTGGCCCCATCTCCACGTCCCCTTTGGGTCGATCATGTGACTCGCGTCAGGCGGGACAGGCAGGGTAGCGGTACCTGTCTGGGCATGCGGGGCGTTGAGAGAGGTGTGTAGGGGCCTCTGTCAGAATGCTTCCTCCGATAGGTGAATGTGATCCCTGTGGGACCCTCTTCCTCCTCTCCTCTCTGTGGGCCTGCAGGTCCTCTTCCTCCTCTCCTCTCTGGGGGCCTGCAGGCCCTGTTCCTCCCTCTTCCTCCTCTCCTCTCCTCTCTGGGGGCCTGCAGGCCCTGTTCCTCCCTCTTCCTCCTCTCCGGGGGCCTGCAGGTCCTCTTCCTCCCTGTTCCTCCACTCCTCTCTGGGGGCCTGCAGGTCTTCTTCCTCCCTGTTCCTCCACTCCTCTCCGGGGGCCTGCAGGTCCTCTTCCTCCCTGTTCCTCCTCTCCTCTCTGGGGGCCTGCAGGTCTTCTTCATCCCTATTCCTCCTCTCCTCTCTGGGGGCCTGCAGGTCTTCTTCCTCCCTGTTCCTCCACTCCTCTCCGGGGGCCTGCAGGTCCTCTTCCTCCCTGTTCCTCCTCTCCTCTCTGGGGGCCTGCAGGTCTTCTTCCTCCCTATTCCTCCTCTCCTCTCTCGGGGCCTGCAGGTCTTCTTCCTCCCTGTTCCTCCACTCCTCTCTGGGGGCCTGCAGGTCCTATTCCTCCCTCTGCCTCCTCTCCGGGGGCCTGCAGGTCCTGTTCCTCCTCTCTGGGGGCCTGCAGGTCCTATTCCTCCCTCTTCCTCCTCTCCTCTCTGGGGGCCTGCAGGTCCTCTCCCTCCCTTTTCCTCCTCTCCTCTCCGGGGGCCTGCAGGCACTCTTCCTCCCCGTTCCTCCACTCCTCTATGGGGGCCTGCAGGCCCTGTTCCTCCCTGTTCCTCCACTCCTCTATGGGCCCTGCAGGTCCTGTTCCTCCTCTCCGGGGGCCTGCAGGTCCTGTTCCTTCCTGTTCCTCCACTCCTCTCTGGGGGCCTGCAGGTCCTATTCCTCCTCTCCTCTCCGGGGGCCTGCAGGCCCTGTTCTTCCCTCTTCCTCCTCTCCTCTCTGGGGGCCTGCAGGTCCTATTCCTCCCTCTTCCTCCTCCCCTCTCTGGGGGCCTGCATGTCCTATTCCTCCCTCTTCCTCCTCTCCTCTCTGGGGGCCTGCAGGTCCTATTCCTCCCTCTTCCTCCTCTCCTCTCTGGGGGCCTGCAGAGGTCCCATTCCTCCCTCTTCCTCCTCTCCTCTCTGGGGGCCTGCAGGTCCTATTCAGGACACATCTCAGGTGGGAAAACGCTAAATCGTTTTTATAATGATATTAGAGTATTCACGTGAAAATAATGTCGCCAATTGGGAGGAAACCAAAGCTTTTGACATCACAGGGTAGAATCTGATCTATTGAGGAACCACCCTGTTGAGATGCCCCCCCCCACTATCTATTGAGGAACCACCCTGTTGAGATGCCCCCCCCCCCCCTATCTATTGAGGAACCACCCTGTTGAGATGCCCTCCCCCCCACTATCTATTGAGGAACCACCCTGTTGAGATGCCCCCCCCCCCCCCTATCTATTGAGGAACCACCCTGTTGAGATGCTCCCCCTCTATCTATTGAGGAACCACCCTGTTGAGATGCCCCCCCCCTCTATCTATTGAGGAACCACCCTGTTGAGATGCTCCCCCCCTATCTATTGAGGAACCACCCTGTTGAGATGCCCTCCCCCCCACTATCTATTGAGGAACCACCCTGTTGAGATGCCCCCCCACTATCTATTGAGGAATCACCCTGTTGAGATGCCCCCCCCCCTCTATCTATTGAGGAACCACCCTGTTGAGATGCCCCCCCCCCCCACTATCTATTGAGGAACCACCCTGTTGAGATGCCCTCCCCCCCACTATCTATTGAGGAACCACCCTGTTGAGATGCCCCCCCCCCCCCCCCTCTATCTATTGAGGAACCACCCTGTTGAGATGCCCCCCCCCCTTATCTATTGAGGAACCACCCTGTTGAGATGCCCCCCCACTATCTATTGAGGAATCACCCTGTTGAGATGCCCCCCCCCCCCCTATCTATTGAGGAATCACCCTGTTGAGATGCCCCCCCCCTTATCTATTGAGGAGCCACCCTGTTGAGATGCTCCCCCCCACTATCTATTGAGGAACCACCCTGTTGAGATGCCCCCCCCCCCCCCCTCTATCTATTGAGGAACCACCCTGTTGAGATGCTCCCCCTCTATCTATTGAGGAACCACCCTGTTGAGATGCCCCCCCCCCCTATCTATTGAGGAACCACCCTGTTGAGATGCCCCCCCACTATCTATTGAGGAATCACCCTGTTGAGATGCCCCCCCCCCCCCCCTATCTATTGAGGAATCACCCTGTTGAGATGCCCCCCCCCCTTATCTATTGAGGAGCCACCCTGTTGAGATGCTCCCCCCCACTATCTATTGAGGAACCACCCTGTTGAGATGCCCCCCCCCCCCCCCCCCTCTATCTATTGAGGAACCACCCTGTTGAGATGCCGCCGCCCCCCCCCCACTATCTTCTGTTGGTAATACACAATCTCATTGAACATTAAAAGAGTTCGTACATTTTGTCCAGCGCTGAAAAACCAACGATAGATTGTAGCTTTAAAGAGCACCGTTCACAGAAGATTGTTTCTCTAGTGATGCTCACTGCAGCTGGTCATAAAATCGACATAATATGTAAACACAAATAATAATAAAAACATCAAATTGCCCTTTTAAGAAACGCTCATAGTAGTCTGTTTGATTCTGTAGTGACTCCTATGATGGGCCACATGGCTATGAATGCTGACATGTCGACCATGAGCCCCGCCCACATCCTGCAGCCCCAGTTACCCATGGTGCCCAGCTCCCACTGCACCCCACCGCCTCCCTACCCCATGGACAGCAGCATCTCCAGGTACCTAGCTAAACAACCACCAGTGGAGGCTGGTGAAGGAAGGACAGCTCATAGTAATGAGTCATCTCTATTTGATGCTAATTCCATTCGTTCCAGCCATTACTATGAGCTCGTCCTTCCGATTTTAAAGTGGCACCAGCCACCACTGATAACCGCGCGTCTGTTGATGCTTCTGGACAGTTGTGGGCACTATAAAGTCAGGACGAGCCGCAATATTGACAGAACAATTGCAACACGGCTCTATAGCGCCACCTAGCGATAGTTTATATAACATAAACTGAACCGCTGTACAGGGTTCTAATTAGCTCACTTTCTAGTGCCCGTAACCGACAGAAATCTCTACTGTTGGCCATATAACAGAAATCTCTCTACTGTTGGCCATTTTTGACAGAAATCTCTCTACTGTTGGCCATTTTTGACAGAAATCTCTCTACTGTTGGCCATTTTTGACAGAAATCTCTCTACTGTTGGCCATTTTTGACAGAAATCTCTCTACTGTTGGCCATTTTTGACAGAAATCTCTCTACTGTTGGCCATTTTTGACAGAAATCTCTCTACTGTTGGCCATTTGACAGAAATCTCTCTACTGTTGGCCATTTAACAGAAATCTCTCTACTGTTGGCCATTTAACAGAAATCTCTCTACTGTTGGCCATTTAACAGAAATCTCTCTACTGTTGGCCATTTAACAGAAATCTCTCTACTGTTGGCCATTTAACAGAAATCTCTCTACTGTTGGCCATTTTTGACAGAAATCTCTCTACTGTTGGCCATTTAACAGAAATCTCTCTACTGTTGGCCATTTAACAGAAATCTCTCTACCGTTGGCCATTTTTGACAGAAATCTCTCTACTGTTGGCCATTTAACAGAAATCTCTCTACTGTTGGCCATTTAACAGAAATCTCTCTACTGTTGGCCATTTAACAGAAATCTCTCTACTGTTGGCCATTTAACAGAAATCTCTCTACCGTTGGCCATTTTTGACAGAAATCTCTCTACTGTTGGACATTTTTGACAGAAATCTCTCTACTGTTGGCCATTTAACAGAAATCTCTCTACCGTTGGCCATTTTTGACAGAAATCTCTCTACTGTTGGCCATTTTTGACAGAAATCTTTCTACTGTTGGCCATTTTTGACAGAAATCTCTCTACTGTTGGCCATTTTTGACAGAAATCTTTCTACTGTTGGCCATTTTTGACAGAAATCTCTCTACTGTTGGCCATTTTTGACAGAAATCTCTCTACTGTTGGCCATTTTTAACAGAAATCTCTCTACTGTTGGCCATTTAACAGAAATCTCTCTACTGTTGGCCATTTAACAGAAATCTCTCTACTGTTGGCCATTTTTGACAGAAATCTCTCTACTGTTGCCCTTTGTCTTCACTTACTAGATATAACAGAGTTATTACAAGAACGCTGAGGTAGTATTGTTCACTACTAACCTGTTCCCTTCTCCGTGTCCCTTTGCAGCTTTCTTCTGCGGCTGGGCTGCGCAGCCTGCCTGGACTACTTCACAGCACAGGGCCTGACCAACATCTACCAGATCGAGAACTATAACTTGGAGGTGAGGCCTTGCCTGTCGCACGCACCGCATCTGTGTGGACAGACTCAGAGAGACGGGTCGGGTGGCATCAAAAGGGCCTGAACCTTCATCTATTTTTATCTGAAGGCGTCTTGTCCATTTTGTTTTTTTTTTTGTATTCGAACCTGAACTAGAGTATCGTCTTCTGACAGATGGCATTCATTCTAACACGTCAACAGTTGCCACCAACTATCAGTGCAGAGTTGTTGTGCTGTCTGGGGGGCCTGAGCCTAGCCTGAGAGAGAGAGAGAGAGAAGACTAAAGAGACTAACCCCCAGTGTGTGATGTCATCCCCGTCCACAGGACCTGTCCCGGCTGAAGATCCCGCAGGAGTTCCAGCACGTCATCTGGAAGGGCATCATGGAGCACCGGCAGAGCATGGAGTTCTCCCCTCCCCCCCACATCCTGCGTACCTCCAGCGGGGCCTCCGCCGTCAGCGTAGGGTCCTCCGAGGCCCGCGGCGAGCGGGTCATCGACGCAGTGCGCTTCACCCTGCGCCAGACCATCTCCTTCCCTCCGCGTGACGACTGGTCCGACTTCTCCTTCGACCTGGACTCCCGACGCAACAAGCAACAGCGCATAAAAGAGGAGGGTGAATAGAGAGAGAGAGACACTCTGGCCGGAGTGTGTCTCTCGAGTTGTCGGGGAAAAAAAATTAAAAAGCGCACTGCAACAACAGGTCTGTAAAAGGCCATTTCCCTGACATTCACAGAGATCGCTTTTTACAAACGCTGTAGATGTCAGCTCAAGCATATATTAGCTTTTAAAAAGTAGAGTGCAGTACTCTTCACAGCAGTGCACCTTGGATTGAAGCCCCTGGCTCGGTCCCCCTTCATATGTCATACACCTGTTGACCAACCCACTCTCCTATCACAGTACAGGACTAGGACATCTCTGCTTCAACGTTCTAAGCGCAGATAATCCTAAATAGCAAAAATACTATGCAAATAAAAATGCACTTATTATTATTTTTTTTAAAAGCCTTCATTAGCTGCCAGCTAGATGAGAGAAAACAGCTATATTTCTTTATTTTTTATCAAATTTCTTGAGACAAAGCACTTAAGAAATGCTTTTGTGATTTGCTTTGATATTGTTTTATAGTGTTCATTATCCATTCCAATGTTAACGCATGACTTGAGAGGAAACTTTTAGGGGTTGTTGTTGTTCTTGGCTGAGATTGAATCCAAGGCGCGTTATAGAGCAGGACACTAGACAGCCAAGATTTTTCCTGACGTTAAGACATGTATTTATGTCCGTTTTTCAGTCTTGCTGTTGACTCACTTGGTAAACCTAGAAGAACCTCACATTAAACAGGCGAGTGGCGGCATCTAGTGGCCACACTGGTACTGCACCAATCACTGCTAAATACAATGTCACAATGTAGTCCTATATTAACGTCTGCTCAAACGTAAATTACGGTCATCACTAGTTACCATAGCCAACAAATCATAATTATGGTGAACCCTTTGCCTATTTCTATCATTTTTCTAATTAAAATCTGATTTTAAACCTAAACCCACTGCCGACATGATGACTAATCTGAAGACTTGATGAATTTGACGATATAGCCATTTTGACTTTGTGGCTGTGGTAACCAGGGACTACCTTAAAGAACCTATAAAAGTCCAAGTGTACTATGCCGCTCTATTTACAACCCGTTGGGTTGAATCCCAGTCTCTGCTGCTCCATACTGGACTGTTATGGTTACCTGTTATTTTTAGTTCACAACACTGTTTTGACCTGATTGTATACACTTCCAAGATACATATATTTTTGACTTCCTGTCAGGGAGAAGTGTTAATAACATGCTGGAACTGGTTTTCTACTGTGCCTGTGTTAAACCCTCGAGATGCCCAGGAAACCTGGGAACGTTAACCCTAGTGTTAGCCGTCGTGTTTATAAGTACCTAATGTATTTCTACGTGAACGACAATAATGCATTATCACACAAACCGTTGGTACCTGAAGTATTTACGTTGATCATAAACTGAGTAACTGAAACTAACAAGAAACTCAATATGCTCATAGCCCTTGATGTTGTGATGGTTACCAATAAACGTGACCCGATTGTGATGGTGTTCACCTTTCCTATTGTTGTGTCCCAAATGGCACCCTACGCACTACTCGACCAGGGGGCCCTGATCAGGGGTAGTGCACTATATATAGGGAATAGGGTGCTAGCCCTGATCAGAGGTAGTGCACTATATATTGGGAATAGGGTGCTAGCCCTGATCAGAGGTAGTGCACTATATATTGGGAATAGGGTGCTAGCCCTGATCAGAGGTAGTGCACTATATAGGGAATAGGGTGCTAGCCCTGATCAAAGGTAGTGCACTATATAGGGAATAGGGTGCCAGCCCTGGTCAGAGGTAGTGCACTATATATAGGGAATAGGGTGGTAGCCCTGATCAGAGGTAGTGCACTATATAGGGAATAGGGCAACATTTGGAACACACTCATTGCCTGCTTGTTCTGCCACATATGTATAACCCGGTGTACAGTCTATGGATTGTGTGGGGGAGGGAGGGGGGGGGGGGGGGGTTGAGAACATTTCTGGTCTATATTTCTCAATTGTAAATGATGCTAGTCGTAATATTGATGGATTGTTGTTTTTTTGGAACCACATAGTCTTTTTATTTGTTGAACTTGATAGATGGCCAAACCTATTGAGATTATTGTATATACAGACACACACACACACACACACAGAGTTATTTTCTAAACGCTACATGATAAGTATTTTCCCAAAAACGTAAATATTTGACAAAAAAAAAAAAAGGAATTTAAGAATAGTTAGTGGTTAAAAGCCAGAACGGAACAGTAAAGGAGTTAATGTTGTATTCATTCAAATGAATAAATCTGGTCCTCTCACAAGTCATTGTTGTCGTTGTGCTAATACACACGGTCAGAGGAGTGTTGCCATAAAACACAGTTCTATAAAACTGTACATCATTGTTAGAGAAACATGACCCTAGTATGTTGTTGTTGTTGTTGTTGTTGTCGGGAACATTGAAAGCAGAAAACCAGTACCGTCTAATCTACTGTTCCTTATTTTTCTACAATGCATTGTAAATATATTACTTATTTTGATATAAACCAAAAAATAAAATACCGCCTAGTTACCAAATGCTGTTGGGGAGTTTGTGTATAGATCATGTTTATAGTGTCAACCAATCACTAAATGGGAAAAAAAAGAAGAAATGACTCAAAACAAAATAAAAACACACAAACGTTTCAGAAAAGAGCAGATGACTAAACAAGATATACGATCTAAAGCAGAACGAATCCTTCATATGGAATGTTTTTGTTTTGGTAAACCTCTTGGCAGTACGATGTACACTATGTGGTCCTCAGTGTTTGAGAGAAAAGCAGAAGAGATGAACCTAACGAGCAATAGGTAGTATAACGTTTCAGTTTTAGGCAGAGGGGTTTCACAACAGAGCTCTGTAGCCAACTCAATAAGGAAAACCTGTGGCCAGCGGGAAGGGAGGTTCACAAATCAAATCTAATAGTATTTGTCAAATGTGCAAAATACAACAGGTGTAGGTAGACCTTACCGTGAAATGCTCACTTTACAAGCCTTTAACCCACAATGCAGTTCAAGAAATAAGAGTTAAAAAAATATTTACCAAATAAACTAAATTTTTTTTTTTTTAAATGTTATAAAATGACATGACAATAATGAGGCTATATAGAGGGGTTACGAGTACCAAGTCAATGGGTACAGGTTAGTTGAGGTAATTTGTAAAGCCCAACAGAGCTCTAACCAACACAAGGAAGAAACTAAGTGTTGTGAAACCAGATTGATCTAAAACAGAATGTGAGCTGGCAGATCAGGCTGGTTTTTCTACATGAGGAAGGAAACAGTGAATCTGGATCCAACTGGATTCTTTTAGAATTCTATGAAACAAACATCTCTCCTGAGATTCGACAATCGGGGAACTTCATGAAGGCAGTAAATGAACCTAGATTATTAATTCAGAATATTTTAATGATTGTCGTTTTATTACACATTATACACAAGATCGAACAGAAAAGTCAAAACCTCAGTTCATTCAATGTACATAAACAAAATATATGGTACTTTCTGTCCCACTGTAGAGAGAAGGATGGTCCCCTGGGTTGAGGCGGAGCAGGGGCCTGGTCAACAGGACGAAAACAGCCAGGCAGGAGCTCAATCTGTCCAATAACAACACAGATGAGTTTCCTTTGTGTCCTACTGAACCCCAGGTGCCCTGTTACTCCACACAGTCCCATCTCTGCCGAGGAAGCAGGTCTACCACTCACTCCACCTGGGGTTATGATTAGCAATCCAAGGGTCCCTCTCAAAATGGTCCCTCTCAAATGGCTCCCCCCTTACATAGCGGCCCACTCAGAGCCCTATGGGCCCCTGGTCGACAGTAATGTACTCTAACAGAGGATAGAGTAACCACATAGCCCTAGTCACCGGACCTGACCAGCTGATTCAGGGACACTACAAGGTTCTCCTCAAATAATGGAAGAGGGGGCGCAGTGCCACCTTGTGGACTAGCAGCGCCACTACGTAAAAATTAAATTAAAATAAAGAAAACAAGTTCTTTTTTAAACTTTATTTATCATTCAAGGCCTTTTTTGTTGCTCTAGATTGCAGGAAATGGCCGTTACAAAAGTGCCAAGGGGGGGGGGGGGGGGGGGCATGTTTAGCTTTTGGCCTAGCACGACACAGCTGATTCAAATGATCAAAGCTCCATGGTGAGTTGGTCATTTTAAATAGCTGTGTCGTGTTAAGAGCAAAAACCAAAACGTGGACTGAGTTTGGGAAACGCTGGCCTCGTGACTGAGTCAGTCTACTAGGTGCCGTCTGTCACATCCCTCCACCTCTGCCATGTGAGTCACCTCAACAGACTGTATTACCTCCTGCTGCTCCACGGTCTGTATAACCTCTTGCCCTCCATCTCCCTCCTGCTGCTCCACGGTCTGTATAACCTCTTGCCCTCCATCTCCCTCCTGCTGCTCCACGGTCTGTATAACCTCCTGCTGCTCCATGGTCTGTATTACCTCCTGCCCTCAATCTCCCTCCTGCTGCTCCATGGTTTGTATTACCTCTTGCCCTCCATCTCCCTCCTGCTGCTCCACGGTCTGTATAACCTCCTGCTGCTCCATGGTCTGTATTACCTCCTGCTGCTCCATGGTCTATTACCTCCTGCCCTCAATCTCCCTCCTGCTGCTCCACGGTCTGTATTACCTCCTGCCCTCCATCTCCCTCCTGCTGCTCCACGGTCTGTATTACCTCCTGCCCTCCATCTCCCTCCTGCTGCTCCATGGTCTGTATAACCTCCTGCCCTCCATCTCCCTCCTGCTGCTCCACGGTCTGTATTACCTCCTGCCCTCCATCTCCCTCCTGCTGCTCCATGGTCTGTATTACCTCCAGCTGCTCCACGGTCTGTATAACCTCCTGCTGCTCCACGGTCTGTATAACCTCCTGCTGCTCCACGGTCTGTATAACCTCCTGCTGCTCCATGGTCTGTATAACCTCCTGCTGCTCCACGGTCTGTATTACCTCCTGCTGCTCCACGGTCTGTATTACCTCCTGCCCTCCATCTCCCTCCTGCTGCTCCACGGTCTGCATAACCTCCTGCTGCTCCATGGTCTGTATAACCTCCTGCTGCTCCATGGTCTGTATAATCTCCTGCTGCTCCATGGTCTGCATTACCTCCTGCTGCTCCATGGTCTGTATTACCTCCTGCTGCTCCATGGTCTGTATTACCTCCTGCTGCTCCATGGTCTGTATTACCTCCTGCTGCTCCATGGTCTGTATTACCTCCTGCTGCTCCATGGTCTGCTCCATGGTCTGTATTACCTCCTGCCCTTCATCTCCCTCCATCTTCACCCCCCCAGGCAGCACACTTTGCTGGGACAGCACATAGTTCACCACCTGCATGATACTCTGGTCCGACAAGGTCGCGACCCCGTCACCCTGTACGGCCTGAACCGCTTCTACCGCCTCCACCGTCTCCTCCGTGATCAGCACCGTCTCGATCTCCTCGGCCGGCGGCGGCTGGACGGGCCGGAGCTCGGGGGGGAGATCGGACGCCAGGATGGAGACGGCGTGTTCCACCTGAGTACCCTGGTTGTGAAACTGTAGGGTATCTTTCTCCAGCATGATCTTCCCCGGCAGGAGGTCGCCGTGGCACTTGGTCATGTGCTTCCGTAGGGAGCGGGCATCGATGTGGGCTTCCTGGCACTCGGGGCACACGTAAGGGCGCTCGCCGGTGTGGGTGCGTACGTGTCTCTTCAGAGAGCGGGCGTCGGCCCAGGCTACGCCGCACGTAAGACACTCAAAGGGTTTGACTCCTGAGAGAAGAGGACATGTGTTAATCAACACATCTCTATATGACCAGCACTACGTTGTACAGTCACCCAATCAACACATCTCTATACTCCTCTAGTCACCCAATCAACACATCTCTATATGACCAGCACTACGTTGTACTCCTCTAGTCACAGTGACTTTACGGTTTTAGACAGAGACAATAATTAGACCCAGTTGAACAGTGTTGTTTGCATCTTATATCTGTTTGAGATGCTGCTCTCATTGACCCGTCAGCATAGACGGCTCGATCTCAGGATTGGTTACATTTCTCCAGTCCCATCCCGCAGGGCTGCCATTAGGTTGAAGAATGACAGATTGTGGATTTGTGTATGTGTCTCACCCTGGTGGTTGTTCATGTGTCGTCTGTACTCTCGGAGCTGGGTGAACTTCCTGCCACAGTGTTCACACTCTCTCTCTAGGTTCTGCTTGACTCTGCCCTTCTTGCCATGCGTGGCCTTCTTCACATGTCTCCTGAACAGAGCCTTCTCAAAGAACTCCTTACCACAGACGTTACACCTACAGGACAGAGGAGCATTATAAGAAATATCCTGTTTAACATCAACAGGCGTCGAAGGGCTTTAACCGGGCTGCCTCACTCATTCGACAGAGAAGACCGACTGACTATAGACTAGGTCAAAGCTGACGGCTGTGAACGCATTAGTGGGGACTCACCTGTAAGGCTCTGCCACGCTGTGGGACTTGACGTGGGAGTACCAGTCCTTCTTCCAGCTGTAAGACTTCCCACAGATCTGATACAATACAGAACATTATCTAACAATAGTACCTCACGATATGATAGAACCTCATAACAATAACAATCTAATCTAATAACAATCTAATAACAATCTAATCTAATAACAATCTAATCTAATAACAATCTAATCTAATAACAATCTAATAACAATCTAATCTAATAACAATCTAATCTAATAACAATCTAATCTAATAACAATCTAATCTAATAACAATCTAATCTAACAACATAATCTAATAACATAACAATCTAATCTAATAACATAATCTAATAACAATCTAATAACAATCTAATAACAATCTAATCTAATAACAATCTAATAACAATCTAATCTAATAACAATCTAATCTAATAACAATCTAATCTAATAACAATCTAATAACAATCTAATCTAATAACAATCTAATCTAATAACAATCTAATAACAATCTAATAACAATCTAATAACAATCTAATCTAATAACAATCTAATCTAATAACAATCTAATAACATAACAATCTAATCTAATAACATATTCTAATATAACATAATAATGACTACTCCCCACCTGACACTGGAAGGGCTTGAGTCCCAGGTGTTTGTTCATGTGCTGCTGCAGGTCTTTGGCCTCAAAGAAACTTCTATCACAGCTGGAGGAAGGATACAGTCATGATGTATAGAACAGAACATGTGCACGAATCCATTACACACACACACACACACACACACACACACACACACACACACACACACACACACACACACACACACAGTGTTTCCCCTAGGACTTTTTCCAGGAGCGGTGGAAAGTTAGCGTGGGAGGGGGGAGTGGTATACGGGACGTGGACAATGCCGTTGTCTCCAACCTACATTTTAGAGGCCCTCCTCTTGGCCACAGAGACAAAATGTTGCTGTTTTATAAAAGCTAGTTTCCTGCAATTAAAAAAATAATAAAATCATGAGATAAAAAAAAGCAGTTTTAAACCTAATTTCCTGCAATTGTATACATTTTACCTCATGATGTCTGAGTGACTCAAACGTTAAATCAAAATGGAGGCCTCATGCCTCGACATTTTGGGAATTTAAGATTCTCCCCGACTGTCTAGTTTCTATTTTGGTTGGTTTTTATTTCTCAAACTTGATCTTATTTAAAAAAAATATATAAATCTCCATGATCTTTTCTACATATTTGATATCTAGTTTAAGTCGTATAAGTTTACACTGAAAACGTTTTACCATCCCTAAAAATATTTAAATGTTTTAAATAAATCATTATAGGGGAAACACTGCACACACAGCTACAGAATCAGAGAGCGTTTATGAGAGAAGATCCTTACTGACTACAGGGGAATCCTCGTACGTCAGGTCTGGGCTGGTGCCTCTTTAAGTGTTTACTCAGACCAGAGGCTCGGTGGAACGACCTCCCACACTGGGTACAGAGATACTTAGATTCACCTGGAAGACATTTAACAGAGATACTTAGATTCACCTGGAAGACATTTAACAGAGATACTTAGATTCACCTGGAAAACATTTAACAGAGATACTTAGATTCACCTGGAAGACATTTAACAGGGATTTGACCATAAGATTTCTGAATCAAACTAGAGGTAACTGCCAAAATAAAAGGAACCACTTGAGTAAATGAGGGATACAGAAGTATATTGAACTTGTGCTTCCACACAGTTGTGGTTTCTTCGTTAATAAAGCAATGAACATCCCTTCATGCTCAGGGTCATGTATATTGTTTAGGCTACCATGGGTAAAAGAAGAGATCTCAATAACTTTGACAGAGGGGTCTGAAAGGAGCATAGGAGGGGGGGGGGGTTTGATCAGAGAGGGGTCTGAAATGAGCATAGGGGGGGGACGGCTCTGATTTGATCAGAGAGGGGTCTGAAAGGAGCATGGGGGGGGTTACAGGGTGTGTGTGTGTCTCAGTCACAAGATCTCAACCCAATAACACCTATGGTAGATTCTGGAGAGGTGCCCGAGACAGAGACCAAAACACCAAGCACTGTTCTTTCCAGCAACCATGGTGGAGGCCTTACCAGGCCTTTTCTTTGGCAGAACGGCTCTGATTTGATCAGAGAGGGGTCTGAAAGGAGCGTGGGGGGGGGCTCTGATTTGATCAGAGAGGGGTCTGAAAGGAGCATAGGGGGGGGACGGCTCTGATTTGATCAGCTCCATTTGGCTCAGAAGTGTGACAAAGGATATGTGTAAGGTAAACGGTAATGTATAGACAGACCTGTGTGAATACTGGTGTGTTCCTCCAGACTTCTCTTACTAGCGAAGGACTTGTCACAGAGCAGACAGTGGAACTGTTTAACAGCGTCATGAAGACCTCTGTGCATCTTCAGGCTGTGTTTATGAGCAAAGGTCTTCCCACAGACCCTGCAGGAGTGGGGCCGTACCCCTGTGGAAATTATCATTAGAACAATGACAATGAGGAAGAGGAGGACGGAAGAGAAGAAGACTGGATTTGGGGGGGAAATTGACTGACCAGTGTGGTTGAGCATGTGGATCCTCAGAGAGTACAGCTTAGGAAGAGTCTTTCCACAGATGTCACAGACAAACTCTCTCTTGGTGCGTCCCTTGGTCCTGCCGTCCCCCTCGAGGCCCTCCTCGCCGTAGGGCTCGGGGACCCTGACCAGGGGCGGCCTCTGACTCTTCTGGTGCTTGTGTCTGGTCAGATGGGCCCTCAGAGAGGCCGCGTACTGGAACTCCTTGTTACATAACTAGAGACCAGAGAGACAGAGAGAGAGAGAGAGAGAGAGAGAGACAGACACAGAGAGACAGAGAGAGAGAGAGAGAGAGAGACAGACAGACAGAGACACAGAGACACAGACACACACAGACACAGACAGACACAGACAGACACAGACAGACACAGACAGACACAGAGAGACACAGACAGACAGACAGACACACAGACAGACAGACAGACACAGACAGACACAGACACACACAGACAGACACACACAGACACACACAGACAGACAGACACAGACAGACAGACAGACAGAGACACAGAGAGACACAGACACAGACAGACACACCGACCGAGAGAGAGAGAGAGACAGAGAGAGAGAGAGAGAGAGAGAGAGAGAGACAGAGAGAGAGAGAGAGAGAGAGACAGAGAGAGAGAGAGAGAGAGAGAGAGAGAGAGACAGAGAGAGAGAGAGAGACAGAGAGAGAGAGCGAGACAGACAGACAGACAGAGACACAGAGAGACACAGACACAGACAGACACACCGACCGAGAGAGAGAGAGAGACAGAGAGAGAGAGAGACAGAGAGAGAGAGAGACAGAGAGAGAGCGAGAGAGACTTGAGCAGGATTTCTAATGTACTGTATTTATTTCACTTGGCAAATAAACTTGAGAGAACAAATCACTGATACATCACAAAACCATCAAAGCCATATGACTGCCAGTCATTTTACATGACTCAGAGAGTCACTACTACACCTGGAGAACAGTGTTGTTGCTACGTACACTACTACACCGGGAGAACAGTGTTGTTGCTACGTACACTACTACACCGGGAGAACAGTGTTGTTGCTACGTACACTACTACACCGGGAGAACAGTGTTGTTGCTACATACACTACTACACCTAGAGAACAGTGTTGTTGCTACGTACACTACTACACCTGGAGAACAGTGTTGTTGCTACGTACACTACTACACCTGGAGAACAGTGTTGTTGCTACGTACACTACTACACCTGGAGAACAGTGTTGTTGCTATGTACACTACTACACCGGGAGAACAGTGTTGTTGCTATGTACACTACTACACCTAGAGAACAGTGTTGTTGCTACGTACACTACTACACCTAGAGAACAGTGTTGTTGCTACGTACACTACTACACCTAGAGAACAGTCTTGTTGCTACGTACACTACTACACCTAGAGAACAGTGTTGTTGCTACGTACACTACTACACCGGGAGAACAGTGTTGTTGCTATGTACACTACTACACCGGGAGAACAGTGTTGTTGCTATGTACACTACTACACCGGGAGAACAGTGTTGTTGCTACATACACTACTACACCTAGAGAACAGTGTTGTTGCTACGTACACTACTACACCGGGAGAACAGTGTTGTTGCTATGTACACTACTACACCGGGAGAACAGTGTTGTTGCTATGTACACTACTACACCGGGAGAACAGTGTTGTTGCTACATACACTACTACACCTAGAGAACAGTGTTGTTGCTACGTACACTACTACACCGGGAGAACAGTGTTGTTGCTACATACACTACTACACCTAGAGAACAGTGTTGTTGCTACGTACACTACTACACCTGGAGAACAGTGTTGTTGCTATGTACACTACTACACCGGGAGAACAGTGTTGTTGCTACATACACTACTACACCTAGAGAACAGTGTTGTTGCTACGTACACTACTACACCGGGAGAACAGTGTTGTTGCTACATACACTACTACACCTAGAGAACAGTGTTGTTGCTACGTACACTACTACAGCTAGAGAACAGTGTTGTTGCTACGTACACTACTACACCTAGAGAACAGTGTTGTTGCTATGTACACTACTACACCTAGAGAACAGTGTTGTTGCTACGTACACTACTACACCTAGAGAACAGTGTTATTGCTACGTACACTACTACACCTAGAGAACAGTGTTGCATCGTACACTACTACATCTAGTGTTGCTACGTACACTACTACAGCTAGAGAACAGTGTTGTTGCTACGTACACTACTACAGCTAGAGAACAGTGTTGTTGCTACGTACACTACTACAGCTAGAGAACAGTGTTGTTGCTACGTACACTACTACACCTAGAGAACAGTGTTGTTGCTACGTACACTACTACACCTAGAGAACAGTGTTGTTGCTACGTACACTACTACAGCTAGAGAACAGTGTTGTTGCTACGTACACTACTACACCTAGAGAACAGTGTTGTTGCTACGTACACTACTACACCTAGAGAACAGTGTTGTTGCTACGTACACTACTACACCTAGAGAACAGTGTTGTTGCTACGTACACTACTACAGCTAGAGAACAGTGTTGTTGCTACGTACACTACTACACCTAGAGAACAGTGTTGTTGCTACGTACACTACTACACCTAGAGAACAGTGTTGTTGCTACGTACACCACTACACCTAGAGAACAGTGTTGTTGCTACGTACACCACTACACCTAGAGAACAGTGTTGTTGCTACGTACACTACTACAGCTAGAGAACAGTGTTGTTGCTACGTACACTACTACACCTAGAGAACAGTGTTGTTGCTACGTACACCTGGAGAACAGTGTTGTTGCTACGTACACCACTACACCTAGAGAACAGTGTTGTTGCTACGTACACCACTACACCTAGAGAACAGTGTTGTTGCTACGTACACTACTACACCTAGAGAACAGTGTTGTTGCTACGTACACTACTACACCTAGAGAACAGTGTTGTTGCTACGTACACTACTACAGCTAGAGAACAGTGTTGTTGCTACGTACACTACTACACCTAGAGAACAGTGTTGTTGCTACGTACACTACTACACCTAGAGAACAGTGTTGTTGCTACGTACACTACTACACCTAGAGAACAGTGTTGTTGCTACGTACACTACTACAGCTAGAGAACAGTGTTGTTGCTACGTACACTACTACACCTAGAGAACAGTGTTGTTGCTACGTACACTACTACACCTAGAGAACAGTGTTGTTGCTACGTACACCACTACACCTAGAGAACAGTGTTGTTGCTACGTACACCACTACACCTAGAGAACAGTGTTGTTGCTACATACACTACTACAGCTAGAGAACAGTGTTGTTGCTACGTACACTACTACACCTAGAGAACAGTGTTGTTGCTACGTACACCTGGAGAACAGTGTTGTTGCTACGTACACCACTACACCTGGAGAACAGTGTTGTTGCTACGTACACCACTACACCTAGAGAACAGTGTTGTTGCTACGTACACTACTACACCTAGAGAACAGTGTTGTTGCTACGTACACTACTACACCTGGAGAACAGTGTTGTTGCTACGTACACCACTACACCTAGAGAACAGGGTTGTTGCTACGTACGCTACACTTGAATCGCCTGGTCTTCTCGTGTTTGAGCGTGTGCATGATGAGAGCGTAGCGTCGTTGAAATGACAGTCCACACTCTGAACAGACGTGTTCTCCCTCCACCTCACTCCCTCCATCTGGATGGGCGGGGCCATGCTCTGGCCACTCCCCCACAGCCTGCTCTGTGATAGGCTCAGCTCCGTCTGCCACGCCCTCCACTGACAGGATCTCCTCCATGTCCGTCTGGACAGCAGTCTCCATCCCGATCAGTGTCGCTGCGGCCTCAATCACTTTAACTGGTCTCTTGGCGCCTCCGCCTCTCTTCTTGGGGGTTTTGGGGTGAGATTCAGGGGGAGAGATACAGAACAGTTGGGTGAAACCGCTCTCTCAAACACACAGATCAAAGTCTGCTCTGCGAGAATAATGTAAAATCTTTGCTAATTCATCTACAGTGTCGTGAAAAAGTATTTGTCCCCTTTCTGATTGTCCCTTAATGTGCAAAAAATAGACAATGATTTTGTCAAACAGGGGATAATTGGGTGTTGCATAACTTGGTTAATTAAATAAATGAATATGTTAAACTTAGGTTCCTTTATCTAATATAAAGTTTTGGTTAAAGATATGATACAGTTGAAGTCGGAAGTTTACATACACCTTAGCCAAATACATTTAAACTCAGTTTTTCACAATTCCTTAACATTTAATCCTAGTAAAAATTCCCTGTCTTAGGTCAGTTAGGATCACCACTTTATTTTAAGAATGTGAAATGTCAGAATAATAGTAGAGAGAATTAATTATTTAAGCTTTTATTTCTTTCATCACATTCTTTCATCACATTCCCAGTGGGTCAGAAGTTTACATACACTCAATTAGTATTTGGTAGCATTGCTTTTAAATTGTTTAACTTGAGTCAAAGGTTTCGGGTAACCATCCACAAGCTTCCCACAATAAGTTGGGTGAATTTTGGCCAATTCCTCCTGACAGAGCTGGTGTAACTGAGTCAGGTTTGTAGGCCTCCTTGCTCGCACACACTTTTTCAGTTCTGCCCACACATCTTCTATAGGATTGAGATCAGGGCTTTGTGACGGCCACTCCAATACCTCGACTGTGTTGTCCTTAAGACATTGTGCCACAACTTTGGAAGTATGCTTGGGGTCATTGTCCATTTGGAAGACCCATTTGCGACCAAGCTTTAACTTCCTGACTGATGTCTTGTGATATTGCTTCAATATTTCCACCATTTTCCTCCCTCATGACGCCATCTATTTTGTGAAGTGCACCAGCCCCTCCTGCAGCAAAGCACCCCCACAACATGATGCTGCCACCCCCGTGCTTCATGGTTGGGATGGTGTTCTTCGGCTTGCAAGCCTCCCCCTTTTTTCCTCCAAACATAACGATGGTTATTATGGCCAAACAGTTCTATTTTCCTTTCATCAGACCAGAGGACATTTCTCCAAAAAGTACGATCTTTGTCCCCATGTGCAGTTGCAAACCATAGTCTTTTTTTATGGCAGTTTTGGAGCAGTGGCTTCTTCCTTTCTGAGCGGCCTTTCAGGTTATGTCGATATAGAACTCGTTTTTACTGTGGATATAGATACTTTTGTACCCGACAGAACGCGTCTCCTTCCTGAGCGGTATGACGGCTGCGTGGTCCCACGGTGTTTATACTCGCGTACTATTGTTTGTACAGATGAACGTGGTACCTTCAGGCGTTTGGAAATTGCTCCCAAGGATGAACCAGACTTGTGGAGGTGTACAATTTTTTTCTGAGGTCTTGGCTGATTTCTTTAGATTTTCCCATGATGTCAAGCAAAGAAGCACTGAGTTTGAAGGTAGTCCTTGAAATACATCCACAGGTACGCCTCCAATTGACTCAAATGAAGTCAATTAGCCTATCAGAAGCTTCTAAAGCCATGACATCGTTTTCTGGAATTTTCCAAGCTGTTTAATAAGGATATGGCAGACATACGCCCCCTTTGGAGAGATTGGGTACTCCTAGTAAACTGGAAAAAAAATCTGTCAAAAATTGCTAATATATGCAAATAAAAATTATTATTGGATAGAAAACACTCTAAAGATTCTAAAACCGTTGGAATTATGTCTGTAAGTATAGCAGAACTCACAGGGCAGGCATTCTTCCAAACTAGTTTTTGTGGCCATGAAAGTTGGAGCAACTTTGACGTCATGGCCCCCACCCTTCCCAACGAGCTATGATTCTGGGGACACTTTCTTTCTCTTCCGCTAGATGTCCTCTTTCATTAGAGCTTCAAACCGTTCAAATCGCGCGAGAATTGACCCTATGGGAGTGAAATTAGTGCGTGCCACGAGAGAATAGGCTGTGCGTATGGGCGCGAATTGGTCCCAGCCATTCCTTTGTTTCCAGCACTCAAGAGAAGGGCAGACGATGGCCGATTGAATTGAAGTTTGTTTTGCACGTCTAAAACATCATAAAGCTTGCTTCTGCACTTAGTTTGACCTGTTTAG
The DNA here is from genome assembly GCF_013265735.2 of Oncorhynchus mykiss. Classification (NCBI taxonomy): domain Eukaryota; kingdom Metazoa; phylum Chordata; class Actinopteri; order Salmoniformes; family Salmonidae; genus Oncorhynchus; species Oncorhynchus mykiss. The sequence continues at coordinate 99,388,519 of NC_048569.1, read as the reverse complement.
TCGACATATAATGTGTAATTTTGAAGTTTTGATGCGCAACTTATCCGGACCAGAGGACGTTTTGGGTGCATTTCAGCTGATGTTATTAGCAGTAGCTAATACAAAGACGCAAGACTTGAAACCAAACGATGTATTGGGTAAGTATGAAGCCTTCCAGAACATTCTGAACGAAGACCATCGAAGGTAAGGGAATATTTATGCTTAAATCTGTGTTTCTGTTGACTCCAACATTACGTGGAAATGTAGCTTGGAACTGAGCGCTGTCTCAGCATATGGAATAGTGTGCGATTTCTGTAACGTTAAAAATAAATCTAACACAGCGGTTGCATAAAGAAGCAGTGTATCTTTCTAACTATATGTAGAACATGTATATTTAGTCAAAGTTTATGATGTCTATTTACGTTATCTTGCCGCGCTACATAGATTTCCTGCGGGCATTTTTGAGTAATTTCTGAAGGTGAACTCACTGTAAATGGACATTTATGGATATAAATGGCATATTATTGAAAAAAAAAAATATGTACTGTGTAACATGTCATATTACTGTCATCTGATGAAGATTTTCAAAAGGTTAGTGAGCGATTTATTTTTTAATCCTGCGTTTGTTGATTGCATGTTTTGGCTATTGAAATGAGCTGTGTCTGGTGGTGGTTTTACATATATATGTGCTATGTTTTCGCCGTAAAACATTTTAGAAATCTGACTTGCTGGCTAGATGAACAAGGTGTTTATCTTTCATTTGAGCTATTGGACTTGTTAATGTGTGGAGGTTAAATATTTTTAAGAATACTTTTGCGTTCCATGCGCCACCGTTTCAGCTGAACGTGGGAGGGTTGATCCCCAATTGGGAACCAGTATCGTTGACAGGTTAAAGGCACAGTCAATTTAGTGTATGTAAACTTCTGACCCACAGGAATTGTGATACAGTGAATTATAAGTGAAATAATCTGTCTGTAAACAATTGTTGGAAAAAATGACTTGCGTCATACACAAAGTAGATGTCCTAACTGACCAAAACTATAGTTTGCTAACAAGAAATTTGTGGAGTGGTTGAAAAACTAGTTTTAATGACTCCAACCTAAGTGTAAACTTCTGACTTCAACTGTATCATTCAGTGTCAGAAATATGCAAAAATAGAGAAAATCAGAAAGGAGGAAAATAGTTTTTTCATGGCGCTGTACACAGTGACTCTGATTATGTTGGTGTTGTAGTCTACCTTGGGGGTGTTGGGGAGCTGTGGGGGTGCTGGGTCCTTCTCCAGCCCCATGTGTAGCCTGACGTACCCTCCCTCCCCCACGGAACGCTGCCGTAGGCGTCTCTTATAGGGGTCATGGGTCCCATGCATATCTTCCTGGATCTCCTCTGCAGGGGGAGAAACTGGCTCTGGCACTTCCTCGTCAACAGGAGGCTCCTCCACAACTTCCTGCTTGACTTTGGCAGGACGCCCTCTCTTCCTTTTGGGGAGTTGTGGAGCAAGGGGAGGCTTGGGGGCTGGCTCTGCCTTCCGGGACGCTGATGATGATGTTGTTGTTGATGCATTCTCCTGTGGTGTTAGTGTCACTACAGCCAGATGGACCACCTCTGTAGGGGCAACATTCCCTGGGTCCACACTGATGAGGAAGGCCCCTGGCTCCATGGAGGGGGAGGCCCCCTCTCCCTCGTCCCCGTCTTGCGGCTGCTGCTCCAGGGCCAGACAGGCTGACACCACGGCCAGGGACTCACTGGCTCCGGCCTGGCCACTGTGGGTCACCACCGTCATGGTCTCGGTCTCTCCAGTAGGGGAGAAGAGGGTGACCGACTCGCCTACCCGGGCCTGGCTACTGTGGGTGACTAAAGTCACCGTCTCTGACCCTGCCTCCCCAACCACGGTCATAGTCTCCCCTGGTTCACCTCCCAGAGCCTGGGTGACTACAGACGTCAGATCCCCTCTGAAGGACTCTGCTGTGTTTGCCATGGTAGCCAAGGAGTCCAGGTCATCCCCTGCTCCAGCTAGCCCAGTATGAGTCACCACGGCATGGCCGTCGCTGCCGATGGTCATAATGTAGGCCCCAGGGTCTTCATTCGGGGCCTGTTGGGGTGTCGGCTGGCTGGACAGCACCGTGTGGATGTCTCCTTGCTGGTAGACCATCAGCTTCTGCTCCTCTACCTTTTTGTGGACGGACTCACAGATCTGAAGGACCTCGGCCATCAGAAGGTGTCGGGCCAGCGTGGCAACGTCGGCCATCACACAGAAGTTGAAGCAGAGGTTGGAGGTGTATGCAAACTCTAGCAGGGGGAGGAAACTGACCTTGCTGAAACCTGAGGGGAGAGAGAGAGAGACAAGATGTTTCTCTAAATGACGTACTGCTGCCCTCCTGATGTCTGACCCCATCTGACCCCATGCTAAATGATGTATTGCTGCCCTCCTGGTGTCTGACCCCATCTGACCCCATGCTAAATGACGTACTGCTGCCCTCCTGGTGTCTGACCCCATGCTAAATGATGTACTGCTGCCCTCCTGGTGTCTGACCCCATCTGTCCCCATTCTAAATGATGTACTGCTGCCCTCCTGGTGTCTGTCCCCATGCTAAATGATGTACTGCTGTCGCCCTGGTGTCTGACCCCATGTGGTCCTGTGGTGTTTAGTAAGAGTATAGTGCTATCAACACCAAAGTTGTGGGTTCAAGTTCCACAGGGATCACTTACTAAAACGTATACATGATAAGTACACTACATTACCAAAAGCCTGTGGACATCTGCACATCGAACATCTCATTCCAAAATCATGGGCATTAATATGGAGTTGGTCCCCCCCCCTTTGCTGCTATAACAGCCTCCACTCTTCTGGGAAGGTTTTCCACTAGATGTTGGAACATTGCTGCTATAACAGCCTCCACTCCTCTGGGAAGGCTTTCCACTAGATGTTGGAACATTGCTGCTATAACAGCCTCCACTCTTCTGGGAAGGATTTCCACTAGATGTAGGAACATTGCTGCTATAACAGCCTCCACTCTTCTGGGAAGGCTTTCCACTAGATGTTGGAACATTGCTGCTATAACAGCCTCCACTCCTCTGGGAAGGCTTTCCACTAGATGTTGGAACATTGCTGCTATAACAGCCTCCACTCTTCTGGGAAGGCTTTCCACTAGATGTTGGAACATTGCTGCTATAACAGCCTCCACTCGTCTGGGAAGGCTTTCCACTAGATGTTGGAACATTGCTGCAGGGGCTTGCTTCCATTCAGCCACAAGAGCATTAGTGAGGTCGGGCACTGATGTTGGGCGATTAGGCCTGGCTCATGGTCGGTGTTCCAATTCATCCCAAAGGTGTTCGACGGGGTTGAGGTCAGGGCTCTGAGTAGGCCAGTCAAGTTCTTCCACATCAATCTCGACAAACCATTTCTGTATGGACCTCGCTTTGTGCACAGGGGCATTGTCATGCTGAAACAGGAACGGTCCTTCCCCAAACTGTTGCCACAAAGTTGGAAGCACAGAATATTCTAGAATGTCATTGTATGCTGTAGTGCTAAGATTTCCCTTCACTGGAACTAAGAGGCCAAGTTCAAACCATGAAAAACAGCCCCAGACCATTATCCCTCCTCCACCAAACTTTATAGTTGGCACTATGCTTTGGGACAGGTAGCGTTCTCCTGGCATCCCCCAAACACAGATTCGTCCGTCGGACTGCCAGATGGTGAAGTGTGATTCATCACTGCAGAGAACGCGTTTCCACTGCTAAAGAGGCCAATAGCGGCGATCTTACCGGGGACAGCTCTAGCAGGGGAGACATTTGACAAACTGACTTGTTGGAAAGGTCCGTACGGGCCATTCTACTGCCAACGGAGATGGCATGGCTGTGTGCTCGATTTTATACATGTGGCTGAAATAGCCAAATCAACTCACTTGAAGGGGTGTCCACAAACTCTTGTATACATAGTGTACCTTTGAATACGTGTCTTACCTGAGAGGTCGACCACCGCTTCGTGACTGGACACAGCTCCCTTCTCTATGAACAGCTCATTAAAGTAGTCGCTGCAGGCGGCCAGCACAGCCTTGTGGGCCCTGTGCTCCTCCCCCTCGATCAGCAGCGTGATGTCACAGAACTGGTTGTTGAGGCGCTGCTGGTTCAGCTTGTCCAGCATCGTCTGACCGTGTCTGGGAAGGTACTGCTTCACCACTCCTTTACTGTCCACCTGGAGAGATAACACGGGAAGTCATGACTACTGTCCACCTGGATAGATAACACGGGAAGTCATGACTACTGTCCACCTGGATAGATAACACGGGAAGTCATGACTACTGTCCACCTGGATAGATAACACAGTAAGTCATGACTACTGTCCACCTGGATAGATAACACAGTAAGTCATGACTACTGTCCACCTGGATAGATAACACAGTAAGTCATGACTACTGTCCACCTGGATAGATAACACAGTAAGTCATGACTACTGTCCACCTGGATAGATAACACAGTAAGTCATGACTACTGTCCACCTGGATAGATAACACAGTAAGTCATGACTACTGTCCACCTGGATAGATAACACAGGAAGTCATGACTACTGTCCACCTGCAACACAATACAACGGTCTCATCTTACTGTCCACCTGCAACACAATACAACTGTCTCATCTTACTGTCCACCTGCAACACAACTAGGGTCTCATCTTACTGTCCACCTGCAACAAGACATATTACAGAGGAACTTGATGTGATTAAAGCCTTTAAGGCTGGGAAACCTCCAGTCCTGGATGACAGACCAGTGGAAGTATAACAAACCTTTTTCTGATATACTCAGAGGACCGTTATTAGCATGTTTTAACCACTCCTATATAAATGGTAGATTATCGGACACACAACAAGGAGGTCTGATATCATTATTACTGAAACAGGACCCAAGTGGTGTGTATATAAAGACCCAGTCCATTTAAAAAAAAAAAAAAAAAAAATGGGGGCCTCTTACACTTCAGTGTTGTGATGCAAAGATTCTGGCTAAATGCTTCGCGCATGGAATTAAAACAGTATTGTCAGATATTATTCATCCTAAACAGACAGGTTTTTATACATGGACGATACATTGGAGATAAGACAAGTACTGGAAACGATAGAATACTATGAAATATCGGGGAAACCAGGCCTGGGTTTCATTGCAGATTTTGAAAAGGTGTTTGATAAAGTACGACTGGAGTTTATATATAAATGCCTAGAATATCTCCATTTTGGAGAATCTCTTATAAAATGGGTTAAAGTTATGTATAGTATCCCTCGGTGTAAAATAATAAATAATGGCTACATCTCAGAAAGTTTTAAACCATCTTGAGGAGCAAAACAAGGTTGTCCACTATCGGCATATCTATTTATTATTGCCATTGAAATGTTAGCTGTTAAGATTAGATCAAACACTAATATCAAGGGATTAGAAATACGTGGCTTAAAAACTAAGGTGTCATTGTTCGCTGATCATTCATGTTCTCTTTTAAAACCACAATTAGAATCTCTCCACGGCCTCATAGAGGATCTAGATACTTCTGCTAACCTCTCTGGATTAAAACCAAATTATAAGTATACTTACTATATTACGTATTGGATCACTGAAAAATAAAACTTTTACATTACCGTGTAGTTTACCAATTAAATGGTCTGACGGAGATGTGGACATAGTCGGTATACAAATCCCAAAATAAAGAAATTCTCACTCCAATAAATTTTTATAGAAAGTTAGAAAAAATAGATAAGATCTTGCTACCACGGAAAGGAAAATACCTGTCTATTTGTGGAAAAATCACCCTGATGAACTCTTTAGTCATATCATAGTTGACCTATTTGCTTATGGTTTTGCCGACACCTAGTGACCTGCTTTATAAATATGAACAAAAAATATTCCATTTTAATGCAAGCCAGACAAAATTAAAAGGGCCTATTTATATTATGAATATCAATTTGGAGGGCAGAAATGATTAAATATTAAAGCATTAGACCTCTCACTAAAGGCATCAGTCATACAAAAGTTATACATAACTCCAAACTGGTTCTCTAGTAAATTAGTAGCAATGTCTCACCCCATGTTCAAGAATGATTTTACAACCTCTCACTGTATTCAGATTACAACCTCTCTCTGTATTCAGATTACAACCTCTCTCTGTATTCAGATTACAACCTCTCACTGTATTCAGATTACAACCTCTCCCTGTATTCACATTACAACCTCTCACTGTATTCAGATTACAACCTCTCCCTGTATTCAGATTACAACCTCTCCCTGTATTCAGATTACAACCTCTCCCTGTATTCAGATTACAACCTCTCCCTGTATTCAGATTACAACCTCTCCCTTTATTCAGATTACAACCTCTCCCTTTATTCAGATTACAACCTCTCACTGTATTCAGATTACAACCTCTCACTGTATTCAGATTACAACCTCTCACTGTATTCAGATTACAACCTCTCACTGTATTCAGATTACAACCTCTCACTGTATTCAGATTACAACCTCTCCTTTATTCAGATTACAACCTCTCACTGTATTCAGATTACAACCTCTCCTTTATTCAGATTACAACCTCTCACTGTATTCAGATTACAACCTCTCCCTTTATTCAGATTACAACCTCTCCCTTTATTCAGATTACAACCTCTCACTGTATTCAGATTACAACCTCTCACTGTATTCAGATTACAACCTCTCACTGTATTCAGAATACAACCTCTCCTTTATTCAGATTACAACCTCTCACTGTATTCAGATTACAACCTCTCCTTTTATTCAGATTACAACCTCTCACTGTATTCAGATTCCAACCTCTCACTGTATTCAGAATACAACCTCACTGTATTCAGAATACAACCTCTCCTTTACTCAGATTACAACCTCTCCCTATGTTCAGATTACAACCTCTCCTTTTATTCAGATTACAACCTCCCCTTTACTCAGATTACAACCTCTCCCTATATTCAGATTACAACCTCTCACTGTATTCAGAATACAACCTCTCCTTTATTCAGATTACAACATCTCCTTTATGAATGTTATATATATATATATATATATATATGTTATATATATATATATATATGTTATATATATATATATATATATATATGTTATATATATATATATATTATATATATATGTTATATATATATATATATGTTATATATATATATATATTATATATGTTATATATATATATATATATATATATATATGTTATATATATATATATATATATATATATATGTTATATATATATATATATATATATATATGTTATATATATATGTTATATATATATATATATATATATATATATATATATATAACATATATATATAACATATATATATATATATATATATATATGTTATATATATATATATATATATTATATATATATGTTTTATATATATATATATATATTATATATATATGTTATATATATATATATATATATATATATATATATATATATATATATATATACTGCTCAAAAAAATAAAGGGAACACATAAACAACACAATGTAACTCCAAGTCAATCCCACTTCTGTGAAATCAAACTGTCCACTTAGGAAGCAACACTGATTGACAATACATTTCACATGCTGTTGTGCAAATGGAATAGACAACAGGTAGACATTATAGGCAATTAGCAAGACACCCCCAATAAAGGAGTGGTTCTGCAGGTGGTGACCACAGACCACTTCTCAGTTCCTATGCTTCCTGGCTGATGTTTTGGTCACTTTTGAATGCTGGTGGAGCTTTCACTCTAGTGGTAGCATGAGACGGAGTCTACAACCCACACAAGTGGCTCAGGTAGTGCAGCTCATCCAGGATGGCACATCAATGCGAGCTGTGGCAAGAAGGTTTGCTGTGTCTGTCAGCATAGTGTCCAGAGCACGGAGGCGCTACCAGGAGACAGGCCAGTACATCAGGAGACGTGGAGGAGGCCGTAGGAGGGCAACAACCTAGCAGCAAGACCGCTACCTCCGCCTTTGTGCAAGGAGGAGCAGGAGGAGCACTGCCAGAGCCCTGCAAAATGACCTCCAGCAGGCCACAAATGTGCATGTGTCTGCTCAAACGGTCAGAAACAGACTCCATGAGGGTGGATATGAGGGCCCGACGTCCACAGGTGGGGGTTGTGCTTACAGCCCAACACCGTGCAGGACATTTGGCATTTGCCAGAGAACACCAAGATTGGCATATTCGCCACTGGCGCCCTGTGCTCTTCACAGATGAAAGCAGGTTCACACTGAGCACGTGTGACAGATTCTGGAGACACCGTGGAGAACGTTCTGCTGCCTGCAACATCCTCCAGCATGACCGGTTTGGCGGTGGGTCAGTCATGGTGTGGGGTGGCATTTCTTTGGGGGGCCTCCATGTGCTCGCCAGAGGTAGCCTGACTGCCATTAGGTACCGAGATGAGATCCTCAGACCCCATGTGAGACCATATGCTGGTGCGGTTGGCCCTGGGTTCCTCCTAATGCAAGACAATGCTCGACCTCATGTGGCTGGAGTGTGTCAGCAGATCCTGCAAGAGGAAGGCATTGATGCTATGGACTGGCTTGCCCGTTCCCCAGACCTGAATCCAATTGAGAACATCTGGGACATCATGTCTCGCTCCATCCACCAGCGCCACAGACTGTCCAGGAGTTGGCGGATGCTTTAGTCCAGGTCTGGGAGGAGTTCCCTCAGGAGACCATCCGCCACCTCATCAGGAGCATGCCCAGGCGTTATAGGGAGGTCATACAGGCACGTGGTGGCCACACACACTACTGAGCCTCATTTTGACTTGTTTTAAGGACATTACATCAAAGTTGGATCAGCCTGTAGTGTAGTTTTCCACTTTAATTTTGAGTGTGACTCCAAATCCATACCTCCATGGGTTGATAAACTTGATTTCCATTGATAATCGTGTGATTTTGTTGTCAGCACATTCAACTATGTAAAGAAGAAAGTATTTAATATGAATATTTAATTCATTCAGATCTAGGATGTGTTATTTTAGTGTTCCCTTTATTTTTTTGAGCACAATATATGGGGTATTGGAAATGATGCAGACAATTACATTGATGGAAGAAACCATCTATCCACAATATTAAAGCTGATCCACCCCTTAGCAAAAATATGTTTATATTTATGTAACAGTATAATTTTAGACCGTCCCCTCGCCCATACCTGGGCGCGAACCAGGGACCCTCTGCACACATCAACAACTGACACCCACGAAGCATCGTTACCCATCGCTACACAAAAGCCGCGGCCCTTGCAGAGCAAAGGGGAACCACTACTTCAAGGTCTCAGAGCAAGTGACGTCACCAATTGAAACGCTATTTAGCGCACACCACCGCTAACTAAGCTAGCACCACCGCTAACTAAGCTAGCGCCACCGCTAACTAAGCTAGCGCCACCGCTAACTAAGCTAGCACCACCGCTAACTAAGCTAGCACCACCGCTAACTAAGCTAGCCGTTTCACACCCGTTACACATACAAAAACAAGACAACTGCTTCATCTTACTGTCATGGGCTAATTTCAATATTCATCATGTATAGCACGACGCACCATTTAGTAATCCAACCATTTATTTTTTGTTTATTTTTTGTGTGAGCGATTAAGAGTAAACAGTAGGAATAAGCACCTCAAAACACAGATGAGGCATGTCCATGGAGCCTACATCACATACAACACACAATGTCCTACTTAGTTCAGTTATGTTAACACGCAATGTCCTACTTAGTTCAGTTATGTTAACACGCAATGTCCTACTTAGTTCAGTTATGTTAACACGCAATGTCCTACTTAGTTCAGTTATGTTAACACGCAATGTCCTACTTAGTTCAGTTATGTTAACACGCAATGTCCTACTTAGTTCAGTTATGTTAACACGCAATGTCCTACTTAGTTAACATGCACTATCCTCCTCAGTTCAGTTATGTTAACATGCACTATCCTCCTCAGTTCAGTTATGTTAACATGCACTATCCTCCTCAGTTCAGTTATGTTAACATGCACTAGCCTCCTCAGTTCAGTTATGTTAACATGCACTATCCTCCTCAGTTCAGTTATGTTAACATGCACTATCCTCCTCAGTTCAGTTATGTTAACATGCACTATCCTCCTCAGTTCAGTAATGTTAACATGCACTATCCTCCTCAGTTCAGTTATGTTAACATGCACTATCCTCCTCAGTTCAGTTATGTTAAGATGCACTATCCTCCTCAGTTCAGTAATGTTTCTTGTTAATTGACAATAGATGACTATATTACATTGAAGTGATAAGGCTACAAATTCAGCAACACTTACAAAGACCAGTTCGTGTTTGGCTACTGTTTTGGGGCTTCGGGTCTTGTGATGGACGGAAGTCACAAAGTCCATCTCGTCGTCTCCCTCCTCCTCCTCCTCCTCTTCCTCCTCTTCCTCGCTGGCTGGGGTTGTGACCCTCCTGCGTCTCCCTGGTCGGCCAACCAGCCTGGGTCCGGTATCGTCCTCCGATAGCCCCCTCCGGTCCTGTCTGTTCTGACACTGACTACATTGTCTCATGTAGTCCTTCACCTGCTTCAGGATACCTGACAGATACACAGGGTTAAATCACATTGCAAAATGTATTACCAATGAACAGTGTGCATATACACAATAGCTGCAGTTGCTAGACCCCGTAGCACTCACTTCCGTCATCATGAAATAGACTAGTCCAGGATCATATCACCTCCACCCTACCTGACACCCTAGACCCACTCCAATTCGCTTACCTCCCAAATAGGTCCATAGACAACGCAATCTCAACCACACTGCCCTAACCCATCTGGACAAGAGGAATACCTATGTAAGAATGCTGTTCATTGATTACAGCTTAGCATTTAACACCATAGTACCCTCCAAACTCTCGACCCCGCCCTGTGCAACTGGGTCCTGGACTTCCTGACGGGCCGCCCCAGGTGGTGAGGGTAGGTAACAACATCTCCACCCCGCTGATCCTCAACACTGGGGCCCCACAAGGGTGCGTTCTGAGCCCTCTCCTGTACTCCCTGTTCACCCACGACTGCGTGGCCATGCACGCCTCCAACTCAAATCATCAAGTTTGCGGACGACACTACAGTGGTAGGCTTGATTACCAACAACGACGAGACGGCCTACAGGGAGGAGGTGAGGGCCCTCGGAGTGTGGTGTCAGGAAAATAACCTCACACTCAACGTCAACAAAACAAAGGAGATGATTGTGGACTTCAGGAAACAGCAGAGGGAGCACCCCCCTATCCACATCGACAGGACAGTAGTGGAGAGGGTAGTAAGTTAAGTTGCTCGGCGTACACATCACGGACAAACTGAATTGGTCCACCCACACAGACAGAGTGGTGAAGGCGGCGCAGCAGCGCCTCTTCAACCTCAGGAGGCTGAAGAAATTTGGCTTGTCACCAAAAGCCCTCACAAACTTCTACAGATGCACAATCGAGAACATCACCGCCTGGTACGGCAACTGCCCCGCCCACAACCGTAAGGCTCTCCAGAGTAGAGGTCGACCAATTACGATTTTTCAACGCCGATACCGATTATTGGAGGACCAAAAAAGCCGATACCGATTAATCAGACATTTTATTTATTTGTAATAATGACAATTACAACAATACTGAATGAACACTTGTTTTAACTTAATATAATATATCAATAAAATCAATTTAGCCTCAAGTAAATAATGAAACATGTTCAATTTGGTTTAAATAATGCAAAAACAAAGTGTTGGAGAAGAAAGTAAAAGTGCAATATGTGCCATGTCAGAAAGCTAACGTTTAAGTTCCTTGCTCAGAACATGAGAACATATGAAACCTGGTGGTTCCTTTTAACATGAGTCTTCAATACTCCCAGGTAAGACGTTTTAGGTTGTAGTTATTGTAGTTATTATAGGACTATTTCCTTCTATACCATTTGTATTTCATTAACCTTTGACTATTGGATGTTCTTATAGGCACTATAGTATTGCCAGTGTAACAGTATAGCTTCCGTCCCTCTCCTCGCTCCTCCCTGGGCTCGAACCAGGAACACAATGACAACAGCCACCATCGAAGCAGCGTTACCCATGCAGAGGAAGGGAAACAACTACTAGAAGGCTCAGAGCGAGTGACGTTTGAAACGCTATTAGCGCGCGCTAACTAGCCAGCCATTTCACGTCGGTTACACCAGCCTCATCTCGGGAGTTGATAGACTTGAAGTCATAAACAGGGCAATGCTTGACGCACAACCAAGAGCCGCTGGCAAAACGCACGAAAGTGCTGTTTGAATGAATGTTTAGGCGCCTGCTTCTGCCTACCACCGCTCAGTCAGATATTTGTATGCTCAGTCAGATTATATGCATTTCGCTACACGCTAGATAATATCTAGTAATATCATCAACCATGTGTAGTTAACTAGTGATTATGATTGTTTTTTATAAGATAAGTAGAAGTTTAATGATAGCAAGCAACTTACTTTGGCTTACTACAATCGCGTAACAGGCAGTCTGCTTGTGGAGTGCCATGAGAGAGAGGCAGGCCGTTATTGCGTTGGACAAATTAACTGTAAGGTTGCAAGAATATATCCCCCGAGCTGACATGGTGAAAATCTGTCATTCTGCCCCTGAACAGGCAGTTAATCCACTGTTCCTAGGCCGTCATTGATAATAAGAATTTGTTCTTAACTGACTTGCCTGGTTAAATAGAAGTATAAAAAAAGTTATTATTTAAATTTTTAAAATCGGTGCCCAAAAATACCCTAATTAATCGGCCATTCCGATTAATCGGACGACCTCTTCTCCAGAGGGTAGTGAGGTCTGCACAACGCATCACCGGGGGTAAACTACCTGCCCTCCAGGACACCTACACCACCCGATGTCACAGGAAGGCCATAAAGATCATCAAGGACAACAACCACCCGAGCCACGGCATGTTCACCCCGCTATCATCCAGAAGGCGAGGTCAGTACAGGTGCATCAAAGCTGGGACCGAGAGACTGAAAAACAGCTTCTATCTCAAGGCCATCAGCCTGTTAAACAGCCACCACTAACATTGAGTGGCTGCTGCCAACATATTGACTCAACTCCAGACACTTTAATAATGTAAATTTATGGAAATGAATGTCAAAAAATATATCACTAGCCACTTTAAACAATGCCACTTAATATAATGTTTACATACGCTACATTACTCATCTCATATGTATATACTGTACTCTATATCATCGACTGTATCCTTATGTAATACATGTATCACTAGCCACTTTAAACTATGCCACTTTGTTTACATACTCATCTCATATGTATATACTGTACTCGATACCATCTACTGTATCTTGCCTATGCCGTTCTGTACCATCACTCATTCATATATCTTTATGTACATATTCTTTATCCCCTTACACTTCTGTCTATAAGGTAGTAGTTTTGGATTTGTTAGCTAGATTACTTGTTGGTTATTACTGCATTGTCGGAACTAGAAGCACAAGCATTTCGCTACACTCGCATTAACATCTGCTAACCGTGTGTGACAAATACAATTTGACATTCATTATTATGGTGCATTAGTACTGCTCTCATCACATTAATAAAAAATGTGATTCATTTAAGGACTAACTTCTGTTTTTGAAAGATGTTGAGCATGAATGTGGAGAGATTGGCATTACATTTGAATATTGATGAGTGGCGTGCGTTGACAAGCATGCCCTGCATTGACCAATCAAACACTGGTTAGCTATCTAGCAAGCCATAGATAAACTGTTAGGGAAGACTGTCAACTGGTGTTTTGTTTTACGCATGTTCTCAGACCTAGATAAAATAAAATAAATTGTTGCCAGTTCATTTTAGCAGTTTTATGCTATTTTACCTCTCCACCAATACTTCTGAGAAATTGATTCCCAAGTGTGATGCTGGTTGAGGTGCTCTCCTCCGGCCACAATGTGTGACTCGTCGATAAGTTCCTTCCTCCGTCCTGCCTGCAACACCACTTCCAACTCGGTGAATTCATCCAGGCCCTTCTGCCTTCTCTGGTAGTACAGTGTGCCATTCCGCACGACATAGCAAGCGGCTGCTTTACGTATCTTTCTTTTAGTATTGCCATGGGTCCCCGGTGCGTACGGCTCCCGCTCGTCGGACAGATAACGTCTGATGGCTAAGTAGCTTTCCTCGCACGACATAACCTTAATTATCCGTGCGCACAACACAAATTACGATATTTATTTCGAAGAAAATATCCTTTTCGAACTTTTAATATTAAACGGATTTTTTAAATCCGTTTTAAAGTACTACATATTATAAATAAAGCGATATAAATACAATATTTCGGGTAATTTCGAAGTGGGAACGCAGTTCTTGAACGTGAGGGGTGGACTTGCATGAACAGACAAAATGGCTGCTGCACAACCGGATGTTGCGTAAGAAATGGCGAAAGACGGAGAAATGATATTACACCTGGCTATGTACCTTTCTGACCACAAGAGGGCGCAATGTTTCAAGAAACCACAAGAAACTGGGATATAATCTATTTTCCATGCGCTTTAAAGATTCACGTTTTATAAGCTAATATTCTTCTAGTGTAATTGTCTTTTTTATTATGCATCTTTCTATTATTTTCTCGTTTGCATATTTCAATGGATAATGGTAATAAGAAAACCTTGATTATTTTACTTATTGGAATAAAGTACAAAAATCCACAATGTCAATTCAGAAACGGTTAGTGATCCGGTATCCTTGGAATGTCCCTACCCTGAACTCTACTCCAAACCTTAACCCTTACCCTAACCTTAACCCTTACCTCAACCATTTTAAATGTAAACTTCAATGGGGTGACGTCAGAGTTGGGTCGTCCCAATTGGATCCTGTTTAGATTTTTTTTTCATTCAGTAACAGCAATGTAATGACCTTCCTCTTATAGCCCTTTCATCCAGTAGGTGTTCCCAGGTGACTGGCAGGTGCCAGTGTGTGTGGTGTCAAACTCCACAGTTACCAGTGCCACTATGCATCGTGCCCTTCAGATTCCCTCCAAGGAAGGACATTATAGGTAAGGTTAGGAGCAGGCAGATCATTTAGGAGTAAGGGTGGATTTTTCTGGGAAATTTGAGTATATTACATTACTAATTAACATTATCCCATACCACAAACACAAAAATAATCTTATTAGCCCATAGGTCGTTCCACAAAGAGTACCTTTTGCTTCCCTTTGATGTTTTAAGTAGAAGTTCTGCACCAATATTGAATTAAACCCTGTTATATTAAAAGAAGTGCCCTTTAATATAGACCACATGGAGAACTCAATAAGTCAGCATTCAGCAACCCCTTGTCACATTCTAGGAAGATTTTAAAAGGCTCTTGACCCCAACATTTCTCCATGTTTCATCATCCTTTTAAAGCCATAGTTATTTTGTTGGTTTTGACAGTCATTTCTGTACATTATTTATTTCATATGATTAGTGATCCATCTGTCACTTATTTTACTTTCGTTTCAATACAGTGAAACTATTCCTTTTAAAAAAAAAATTCAAAAGAAACGTTGAACATCTAATAGTCAAATCATAGATTAAAAGCAGGTGTTCTGGTTCTACTCTTTATGTAAAAGCAGGTGTTCTGGTTCTACTCTTTATGTAAAAGCAGGTGAGCTGGTTCTACTCTATGTAAAAGCAGGTGTTCTGGTTCTACTCTCTATGTAAAAGCAGGTGTTCTGGTTCTACTCTTTATGTAAAAGCAGGTGTTCTGGTTCTACTCTTTATGTAAAAGCAGGTGAGCTGGTTCTACTCTATGTAAAAGCAGGTGTTCTGGTTCTACTCTCTATGTAAAAGCAGGTGAGCTGGTTCTACTCTTTATGTAAAAGCAGGTGTTCTGGTTCTACTCTTTATGTAAAAACAGGTGTTCTGGTTCTACTCTTCATGTAAAAGCAGGTGTTCTGGTTCTACTCTTTATGTAAAAGCAGGTGTTCTGGTTCTACTCTTTATGTAAAAGCAGGTGAGCTGGTTCTACTCTTTATGTAAAAGCAGGTGAGCTGGTTCTACTCTTTATGTAAAAGCAGGTGAGCTGGTTCTACTCTTTATGTAAAAGCAGGTGAGCTGGTTCTACTCTTTATGTAAAAGCAGGTGTTCTGGTTCTACTCTTTATGTAAAAGCAGGTGTTCTGGTTCTACTCTTTATGTAAAAGCAGGTGTTCTGGTTCTACTCTTTATGTAAAAGCAGGTGTTCTGGTTCTAGTCTTTATGTAAAAGCAGGTGTTCTGGTTCTACTCTTTATGTAAAAGCAGGTGTTCTGGTTCTACTCTTTATGTAAAAGCAGGTGTTCTGGTTCTACTCTTTATGTAAAAGCAGGTGTTCTGGTTCTACTCTTTATGTAAAAGCAGGTGTTCTGGTTCTACTCTTTATGTAAAAGCAGGTGAGCTGGTTCTACTCTTTATGTAAAAGCAGGTGAGCTGGTTCTACTCTTTATGTAAAAGCAGGTGTTCTGGTTCTACTCTTTATGTAAAAGCAGGTGTTCTGGTTCTACTCTTTATGTAAAAGCAGGTGAGCTGGTTCTACTCTCTATGTAAAAGCAGGTGTTCTGGTTCTACTCTTTATGTAAAAGCAGGTGAGCTGGTTCTACTCTTTATGTAAAAGCAGGTGAGCTGGTTCTAGTCTTTATGTAAAAGCAGGTGTTCTGGTTCTACTCTATGTAAAAGCAGGTGAGCTGGTTCTACTCTTTATGTAAAAGCAGGTGTTCTGGTTCTACTCTTTATGTAAAAGCAGGTGTTCTGGTTCTACTCTTTATGTAAAAGCAGGTGTTCTGGTTCTACTCTTTATGTAAAAGCAGGTGTTCTGGTTCTACTCTTTATGTAAAAGCAGGTGTTCTGGTTCTACTCTTTATGTAAAAGCAGGTGTTCTGGTTCTAGTCTTTATGTAAAAGCAGGTGTTCTGGTTCTACTCTTTATGTAAAAGCAGGTGTTCTGGTTCTACTCTTTATGTAAAAGCAGGTGTTCTGGTTCTACTCTTTATGTAAAAGCAGGTGTTCTGGTTCTACTCTTTATGTAAAAGCAGGTGAGCTGGTTCTACTCTTTATGTAAAAGCAGGTGTTCTGGTTCTACTCTTTATGTAAAAGCAGGTGAGCTGGTTCTACTCTTCATGTAAAATCAGGTGAGCTGGTTCTACTCTATGTAAAAGCAGGTGAGCTGGTTCTACTCTTTATGTAAAAGCAGGTGTTCTGGTTCTACTCTTTATGTAAAAGCAGGTGAGCTGGTTCTACTCTTCATGTAAAATCAGGTGTTCTGGTTCTACTCTTTATGTAAAAGCAGGTGAGCTGGTTCTACTCTTTATGTAAAAGCAGGTGAGCTGGTTCTACTCTTTATGTAAAAGCAGGTGTTCTGGTTCTAGTCTTTATGTAAAAGCAGGTGTTCTGGTTCTACTCTTCATGTAAAAGCAGGTGTTCTGGTTCTACTCTTTATGTAAAAGCAGGTGAGCTGGTTCTACTCTTCATGTAAAAGCAGGTGAGCTGGTTCTACTCTTCATGTAAAAGCAGGTGAGCTGGTTCTACTCTTTATGTAAAAGCAGGTGTTCTGGTTCTAGTCTTTATGTAAAAGCAGGTGTTCTGGTTCTACTCTTTATGTAAAAGCAGGTGAGCTGGTTCTAGTCTTTATGTAAAAGCAGGTGTTCTGGTTCTACTCTTTATGTAAAATCAGGTGAGCTGGTTCTACTCTTTATGTAAAAGCAGGTGTTCTGGTTCTACTCTTTATGTAAAATCAGGTGAGCTGGTTCTACTCTTTATGTAAAAGCAGGTGTTCTGGTTCTACTCTTTATGTAAAAGCAGGTGAGCTGGTTCTACTCTTTATGTAAAAGCAGGTGAGCTGGTTCTACTCTATGTAAAAGCAGGTGAGCTGGTTCTACTCTATGTAAAATCAGGTGTTCTGGTTCTACTCTTTATGTAAAAGCAGGTGAGCTGGTTCTACTCCTTATGTAAAAGCAGGTGAGCTGGTTCTAGTCTTCATGTAAAAGCAGGTGTTCTGGTTCTACTCTATGTAAAAGCAGGTGAGCTGGTTCTAGTCTTTATGTAAAAGCAGGTGAGCTGGTTCTACTCTTTATGTAAAAGCAGGTGAGCTGGTTCTACTCTATGTAAAAGCAGGTGAGCTGGTTCTACTCTATGTAAAATCAGGTGTTCTGGTTCTACTCTTTATGTAAAAGCAGGTGAGCTGGTTCTACTCCTTATGTAAAAGCAGGTGAGCTGGTTCTAGTCTTCATGTAAAAGCAGGTGTTCTGGTTCTACTCTATGTAAAAGCAGGTGAGCTGGTTCTAGTCTTTATGTAAAAGCAGGTGAGCTGGTTCTACTCTTTATGTAAAAGCAGGTGAGCTGGTTCTACTCTTTATGTAAAATCAGGTGTTCTGGTTCTACTCTTTATGTAAAAGCAGGTGAGCTGGTTCTACTCTTTATGTAAAAGCAGGTGAGCTGGTTCTACTCTATGTAAAATCAGGTGTTCTGGTTCTACTCTTTATGTAAAAGCAGGTGAGCTGGTTCTACTCTTTATGTAAAAGCAGGTGAGCTGGTTCTACTCTATGTAAAAGCAGGTGAGCTGGTTCTACTCTTTATGTAAAAGCAGGTGTTCTGGTTCTACTCTTTATGTAAAAGCAGGTGAGCTGGTTCTACTCTTTATGTAAAAGCAGGTGTTCTGGTTCTACTCTTTATGTAAAAGCAGGTGTTCTGGTTCTACTCTATGTAAAAGCAGGTGTTCTGGTTCTACTCTTTATGTAAAAGCAGGTGAGCTGGTTCTACTCTTTATGTAAAAGCAGGTGAGCTGGTTCTACTCTTTATGTAAAAGCAGGTGAGCTGGTTCTACTCTTTATGTAAAAGCAGGTGTTCTGGTTCTACTCTTTATGTAAAAGCAGGTGAGCTGGTTCTACTCTTTATGTAAAATCAGGTGTTCTGGTTCTACTCTTTATGTAAAAGCAGGTGAGCTGGTTCTACTCTATGTAAAAGCAGGTGAGCTGGTTCTACTCTTTATGTAAAAGCAGGTGTTCTGGTTCTACTCTTTATGTAAAAGCAGGTGAGCTGGTTCTACTCTTTATGTAAAAGCAGGTGTTCTGGTTCTACTCTTTATGTAAAAGCAGGTGAGCTGGTTCTACTCTTTATGTAAAAGCAGGTGAGCTGGTTCTACTCTTTATGTAAAAGCAGGTGTTCTGGTTCTAGTCTTTATGTAAAAGCAGGTGAGCTGGTTCTACTCTTTATGTAAAAGCAGGTGTTCTGGTTCTAGTCTTTATGTAAAAGCAGGTGTTCTGGTTCTACTCTTTATGTAAAAGCAGGTGTTCTGGTTCTACTCTTTATGTAAAAGCAGGTGAGCTGGTTCTACTCTTTATGTAAAAGCAGGTGAGCTGGTTCTACTCTTTATGTAAAAGCAGGTGAGCTGGTTCTACTCTTTATGTAAAAGCAGGTGTTCTGGTTCTACTCTTTATGTAAAAGCAGGTGTTCTGGTTCTAGTCTTTATGTAAAAGCAGGTGTTCTGGTTCTACTCTTTATGTAAAAGCAGGTGTTCTGGTTCTACTCTTTATGTAAAAGCAGGTGAGCTGGTTCTACTCTTTATGTAAAAGCAGGTGTTCTGGTTCTACTCTTTATGTAAAATCAGGTGTTCTGGTTCTACTCTTTATGTAAAAGCAGGTGTTCTGGTTCTCCTCTTTATGTAAAAGCAGGTGTTCTGGTTCTACTCTTTATGTAAAAGCAGGTGAGCTGGTTCTACTCTTTATGTAAAAGCAGGTGTTCTGGTTCTACTCTTTATGTAAAATCAGGTGTTCTGGTTCTACTCTTTATGTAAAAGCAGGTGTTCTGGTTCTACTCTTTATGTAAAAGCAGGTGTTCTGGTTCTACTCTTTATGTAAAAGCAGGTGAGCTGGTTCTACTCTTTATGTAAAAGCAGGTGAGCTGGTTCTACTCTATGTAAAAGCAGGTGAGCTGGTTCTACTCTTTATGTAAAAGCAGGTGAGCTGGTTCTACTCTTTATGTAAAAGCAGGTGAGCTGGTTCTACTCTTTATGTAAAAGCAGGTGAGCTGGTTCTACTCTTTATGTAAAAGCAGGTGAGCTGGTTCTACTCTCTATGTAAAAGCAGGTGAGCTGGTTCTACTCTTTATGTAAAAGCAGGTGTTCTGGTTCTACTCTTTATGTAAAAGCAGGTGAGCTGGTTCTACTCTCTATGTAAAAGCAGGTGTTCTGGTTCTACTCTATGTAAAAGCAGGTGTTCTGGTTCTACTCTATGTAAAAGCAGGTGTTCTGGTTCTACTCTTTATGTAAAAGCAGGTGAGCTGGTTCTACTCTTTATGTAAAAGCAGGTGTTCTGGTTCTACTCTTTATGTAAAAGCAGGTGAGCTGGTTCTACTCTTTATGTAAAAGCAGGTGAGCTGGTTCTACTCTTTATGTAAAAGCAGGTGTTCTGGTTCTACTCTTTATGTAAAAGCAGGTGAGCTGGTTCTACTCTTTATGTAAAAGCAGGTGTTCTGGTTCTACTCTTTATGTAAAAGCAGGTGAGCTGGTTCTACTCTATGTAAAAGCAGGTGTTCTGGTTCTACTCTATGTAAAAGCAGGTGTTCTGGTTCTACTCTTTATGTAAAAGCAGGTGTTCTGGTTCTGCTCTTTATGTAAAAGCAGGTGAGCTGGTTCTACTCTTTATGTAAAAGCAGGTGAGCTGGTTCTAGTCTTTATGTAAAAGCAGGTGTTCTGGTTCTACTCTTTATGTAAAAGCAGGTGAGCTGGTTCTGCTGTGTTTTGTGGTGGAAAACAGAGCGGGTTGAGCAGAACATACCAGCCCTGTTACCCATAGATAGACAGGCTAGAAGTTAGAAAAGGAGTGCAGCTTGCCACATTCTGTCACAAGTGGATTTATGGCTGATTAAACCCTGTTACGGTCAACCCTGCTGCTTTATTCAGCACTTAATAGGCCTTACTATAGTATTGTTTTCTCCTCTCCTCTGTCTGGGGAGCAGTCTATGCTCCCTGGCAGAGATAATTGAATGCCTGCACCTCTGAAAGGGGTTGCTGGGCAACAGTCCTGGATGACTCATCATATCAATGTTTTATGATGAACTGTTTCATAGCTATCCTCAGCATTCTAGAACCTGACAACACTAGCATTCTAGAACCTGACAACACTAGCATTCTAGAATCTAACAAAAATAGCATTCTAGAACCTGACAACACTAGCTTTCTAGAACCTGACAACACTAGCATTCTAGAATCTAACAACACTAGCATTCTAGAACCTGACAACACTAGCATTCTTGAACCTGACAACACTAGCATTCTAGAACCTGACAACACTAGCATTCTAGAACCTGACAACACTAGCATTCTAGAATCTAACAAAACTAGCATTCTAGAATCTAACAACACTAGCATTCTAGAACCTGACAACACTAGCATTCTAGAACCTGACAACACTAGCATTCTAGAACCTGACAACAAAACAGGTTTTGTCCGTTTGTCCTTATTTCTGACTGTCATATTATCTATGTGGTCTACACACTCTGGTGCTGTCAGATAGATTTGCTGCATACTCACTCGTTCACACACATTGGCCTTATCGGTCTTATTGGTCCAATTGGTTCTATAGGTCCTATTGGTCTTATCAGTTCAATTGGTCTTATTGGTCCAATTGGTCTTATCGGTCTTATTGGTCCAATTGGCCTTATCGGTTTTATTGGTCCAATTGGTTCTATAGGTCCTATTGGTCTTATTGGTCTTATCAGTTCAATTGGTCTTATCGGTCTTATTGGTCCTATCGGTCTTATCAATCCTATTGGTCCTATTGTTCTTATCGGTCTTATCAATCCTATCGGTCTTGTCGGTCCAATTGATCTTATCGGTCTTATTGGTCCAATTGGTTCTATAGGTCTTATTGGTCTTATCGGTCCAATTGGTCTTATTGGTCCAATTGGTCTTATCGGTCCAATTGGTCTTATTGGTCTTATTGGTGCAATTGGTTCTATAGGTCTTATTGGTCTTATTGGTCCAATTGGTTCTATAGGTCTTATCGGTCTTATTGGTCCAATTGGTCTTATTGGTCCTATCGGTCTTATCGGTCCAATTGGTCTTATCGGTCTTATTGGTCCAATTGGTTCTATTGGTCTTATCGGTCCAATTGGACGTATTGGTCCTATTGGTCTTATTGGTCCTATCGGTCTTATCGGTCTTATTGGACTTATTGGTCCTATTGGTCTTATTGGTCCTATCGGTCTTATTGGTCTTATCGGTCCTATTGGTCCTATTGGTCTTATTGGTCCTATTGGTCTTATTGGTCCTATCGGTCTTATCGGTCCTATTGGTCTTATTGGTCCTATTGGTCTTATTGGTCATATTGGTCTTATTGGTCCTATTGGTCCTATTGGTCTTATTGGTCTTATTGGTCCTATTGGTCTTATCGGTCTTATTGGTCCAATTGGTTCTATAGGTCCTATTGGTCTTATTGGTCCTATCGGTCTTATCGGTCCTATTGGTCCTATTGCATTTCTATTGGGAGTATGTTGATACCGGGTGTCTACTTACAGCCCATCAGTATGTCTGTTGACACAATCATGACTGTGTTTACTGTACTCATGACATCTCTAAGAGCCTTTATCTTGGACACAGTAAATAACATTGTGTCCTTCTAAGGGTCTAAATGTCATCCTCAATACAGTCTTCAATGGAGGAAAGTCCTTTAACCTTCTCTGTCATCTCATTAAAATATCTCCCACAACATTGGGAACAGTCATCATCATTACGTCATCGTTAGCTACGTATTTGGCTCATGTCTTTGGGCCTCCATTGAGTTGACCCTCAAAACTTAGATCAACCCAGAAAAAAGATATGGCTTAAACATACGGAGCTCTCCAATAGGGTAACAGGAATCATGAAATCTATGTAAGTTCAGTTTCCCTGTAACTATTAGGCTTATTTCCTACAGTAACTTTTGCAGTACCCCCTGAGGAGTCAGTCATTTAGCTCACATCCAGAGCAACATACAGGAGCAATTAGGGTTAAGTGCCTTGCTCAATTGCACATAGACAGATTTTTCAGCTAGACAGCTCGGGATTCGAACCAGCGACGTTTCGGTGACTGGCCAAACACTCTTAACTGCTAGGCTACCTTTTGCTAGGCCACTTCACTACTAAGCCATTGATGTCATCCACTCAGAGGAAGGCTAATGCCAAGACAGTGGGACACTACATTGGAGAGGTGACACACAATGCTGAAGATGATGTCACATGCGGCGAATACAACAGGCTCTTACAGTGACATGCTGAATACAACAGGCTCTTACAGTGACATGCCGAATACAACAGGCTCTTACAGTGACATGCCGAATACAACAGGCTCTTACAGTGACATGCTGAATACAACAGGCTCTTACAGTGGCATGCTGAATACAACAGGCTCTTACAGTGACATTCTGAATACAACAGGCTCTTACAGTAACATGCTGAATACAACAGGCTCTTACAGTGGCATGCCGAATACAACAGGCTCTTACAGTGGCATGCCGAATACAACAGGCTCTTACAGTGACATGCTGAATACAACAGGCTCTTACAGTGACATTCTGAATACAACAGGCTCTTACAGTGACATGCTGAATACAACAGGCTCTTACAGTGGCATGCCGAATACAACAGGCTCTTACAGTGACATGCTGAATACAACAGGCTCTTACAGTGGCATGCCGAATACAACAGGCTCTTACAGTGACATGCTGAATACAACAGGCTCTTACAGTGACATGCCGAATACAACAGGCTCTTACAGTGACATGCCGAATACAACAGGCTCTTACAGTGACATGCTGAATACAACAGGCTCTTACAGTAACATGCTGAATACAACAGGCTCTTACAGTGACATGCTGAATACAACAGGCTCTTACAGTGGCATGCCGAATACAACAGGCTCTTACAGTGACATGCTGAATACAACAGGCTCTTACAGTGGCATGCCGAATACAACAGGCTCTTACAGTGGCATGCCGAATACAACAGGCTCTTACAGTGACATGCTGAATACAACAGGCTCTTACAGTGGCATGCCGAATACAACAGGCTCTTACAGTGACATGCTGAATACAACAGGCTCTTACAGTGACATGCTGAATACAACAGGCTCTTACAGTGACATGCTGAATACAACAGGCTCTTACAGTGACATGCTGAATACAACAGGCTCTTACAGTGGCATGCCGAATACAACAGGCTCTTACAGTGACATGCCGAATACAACAGGCTCTTACAGTGAGTGACATGCTGAATACAACAGGCTCTTACAGTGACATGCTGAATACAACAGGCTCTTACAGTGGCATGCTGAATATAAAACCTTAACCAACAATGCAGTTAAAATAATAATAATAATAATTTTAAAAAGTGGTAAAGCATTTACTAAAATAAAATAAACGTTTTTTTTATTACAATAATACAACTGGATAATTGAGGTAATATGTACATGTAGGTAGAGGTAAAGTGATTATGTATGTATAATAACAGATAGTAGCAGCAGCGTAAAAATGGGGGGGTGCAAATAATCCGGGTAGCCATTTGATTAGCTGTTCAGGAGTCTTATGTGTGACAATCGTCGTCGGAATGAGACCAAGGTGCAGCGTGGTGAGTGTTCATGATCTTTAATACTCAGAACACCAAACAAAAACAAAGAATGCCCAACCCACATCACAACCTGACCTCACCAAATAGAGAAATAAAACGGCTCTCTAAGGTCAGGGTGTGACAGTACCCCCCCCCCAAAGGTGCGGACTCCCGGCCACAAATCTGAACCTATAGGGGAGGGTCCGGGTGGGCATCTACTCTTGGCGGCGGCTCCGCCTCCGGCTCCCCCCACCTTGGTGCCGGCCCCGGACTGGGGAACCTCGCCGCAGGCCCCGAACTGGGGACCCTCGCCACAGGCCCTGAACTGGGGACCCTCGCCGCAGGCCCCGAACTGGGGACCCTCGCTGCAGGCCCCGAACTGGGACCCTCGCTGCAGGCCCCGAACTGGGGACCCTCGTCGCAGGCCCCGAACTGGGGACCCTCGCTGCAGGCCCCGGACTGGGACCCTCGTCGCAGGCCCCGGATTGGGGACCGTCTCTGCAGGCCCCGAACTGGGACCGTCACTGGAGGCTCTGGACTGGGGACCCTCGCCGCAGGCCCCGGACTGGGGACCCTCGTCGCAGGCCCCGGATTGGGGACCGTCGCTGGAGGCTCCAGACTGGGAACCCTCGTCGCAGGCCCCGGATTGGGGACCGTCGCTGAAGGCTCCGGACTGGAGACCGTCGTCGCAGGCCCCGCATTGGGGACCGTCGCTGGAGGCTCCGGACAGGAGACCGTCGCTGGGGGCTCCGGACTGGAGACCGTCGCTGGAGGCTCTGGACTGGGGACCCTCGTCGCAGGCCCCGAATTGGGGACCATCGCTGGAGGCTCCGGACTGGGAACCCTCGTCGCAGGCCCCGGATTGGGGACCGTCGCTGAAGGCTCCGGACTGGAGACCGTCGCTGGAGGCTCTGGACTGAGGACCGTCGCTGGAGGCTCTGGACTGGGGACCCTCGTTGCAGGCCCCGGGGCCTGGGGACTGTCGCTGGCGGCTTCGGACTGGAGACCGTCGCTGGAGGCTCCGTGCCATAGATCATCACTGGAGGCTTCGTGCCATGGATCATCACTGGAGGCTTCGGGCCATGGATCATCACT
Source organism: Oncorhynchus mykiss (assembly GCF_013265735.2). Taxonomy (NCBI): domain Eukaryota; kingdom Metazoa; phylum Chordata; class Actinopteri; order Salmoniformes; family Salmonidae; genus Oncorhynchus; species Oncorhynchus mykiss. The sequence continues at coordinate 99,362,888 of NC_048569.1, read as the reverse complement.
GGAGGCTTCGTGCCATGGATCATCACTGGATATACTGGGCCGTGGAGACGCTCTGGAGGTCTGGAGCATAGAGCTGGCACAACCCGTTCTGGCTGGATGCTCACCCTAGCCCGGCAACTGCAGGGCGCTGGCACAGGACGTACTGGGCTGTGGAGACGCACCGGAGACACAGTGTGCAGAGCTGGTGCAGGATATCCTGAACCATTGGTGCCGGCCAGATGCGCTGAGGCATCCGTCCTGGCTGAATGCCCACTCTAGCTCGACAAATGCGAGGAGCTGGCACAGAGCGCACCGGGCTGCCTATCGTGCATGCTTCGTCGTGCCAACTCCACATATCCTTGCCATTCCGCCTTTGCTGCTTCTAGCTCCTCCTTAGGACGCCGATATTCTCCAACCTGTGCCCAGGGTCCCTTGCCTTCCAGTATCTCCTCCCATGTCCACTCCTCCAGAAAACGCTGCTTGGTCTTTTTGTGGTGGGATCTTCTGTGACGATCGTCGTCGGAATGAGACCAAGGTACATCTTGGCCATGTTCTGTTATAATCTCCACCCGGCACAGCCAGAAGAGGACTGGCCACCCCACATAGCCTGGTTCCTCTCTAGGTTTCTTCCTAGGTTTTGACCTTTCTAGGGAGTTTTTCCTAGACACCGTGCTTCTACACCTGCATTGCTTGCTGTTTGGGGTTTTAGGCTGGGTTTCTGTACAGCACTTTGATATATCAGCTGATGTAAGAAGGGCTATCCTCCTCCATCCTCTCCGCTCCCTTTCTCTGGGCTTCTGGCAGGAAACATACAGGATCAACATACTCCTCCTCCATCCTCTCCGCTCCCTCTCTCTGGGCTGCTTGCCAGAAACACTCATCCATTGTCTGTTACACCTTTCATGACCACCCACCTTGAGGAACAAGATTCAAGTTTGTTTCTGGGTGTCAAGATGAATACAGTCATAACCCCAACATTTACATATTTATATTGAAGCCTGGTCCCAGATCTGTTTGTATTGTCTTGCCAACTTCAAGCCAGCACAAACAGATCAGTTACCAGGCTAACAATATTTCCATTATAAAGTGAAGGGGAAAAAGTATCAGGGCGGAAACAGCCGGAACTAAGTGCCAACAGAAGAAAAGCCATTAAACAGTTCTGGTAAGTTCCAGACTCTTCCAGTGAAGAGCGTGGCTACGTGGTTACGTCTCAAATGTCCCACTATTCCCTAATGTAGTGCACTATGGACCCTGGTCAAAAGTAGTGCCCTACACAGGGAATATGGTACCATTTGGGATGCAAGTAATGTGAACAAAACAATGACATTTTACCTCTCCCATTCAACGCTTTACATCACAGGAAATAAACACTACAATACCCGGGAACCCACCAATGAAGAAGCCAGCAGTAATAATGATGCCATTGTCTGTGGTCTCTGCTAAGAGGGAACGAGAGAGAGAAGGAGAGAGACTCAATATGGCATTGAGGGTGTCCTATACAAATTGTTTGAAAGTGATGTTAGGGGAAAAACATACGACATTATAAAATCCATGTACACAAACAACAAGTGTGCGGTTAAAATAGGCAAAAAACACACCCATTTCTTTCCACAGGGCCGTGGGGTGAGACAGGGATGCAGCTTGACAACATATATACTGTATCAACTAATTGGCGAGGGCACTAGAGCAGTCTGCAGCACCCGGCCTCACCCTACTAGGATCTGAAGTCAAATGTCTACTGTTTGTTGATGATCAGGTGCTTCTGTCACCAACCAAGGAGGGCTGACAGCAGCACCTAGATATTCAGCACAGATTCTGTCAGACCTGGGCCCTGACAGTAAATCTCAGGAAGACCAAAATAATGGTGTTCCAAAAAAGGTCCAGTCACCAGGACCACAAATACAAATTCCATCTAGAGCACACAAAAAACTATACATACCTCGGCCTAAACATTAGCGCCACCGGTAACTTCCACAAAGCTGTGAACGATCTGAGAGACAAGACAAGAAGGGCCTTCTATGCCATCAAAAGGAACAACATTTCACATACCAATTAAGATCTGGCTGATAATACTTGAATCAATCAGAGCCCATTGCCCTTTACGGTTGTGAGGTCTGGGGTCCGCTCACCAACCAAGACTTCACAAAATGGGACAAACACCAAATTGAGACTCTGCACGCAGAATTCTGCAAAAATATCCTCCGTGTACAACGTAGAACACCAAATAATGCATGCAGAGCAGAATTAGGCCGATACCCTCTAATTATCAAAATCCAGAAAATAGACATTAAATTCTACAACCACCTAAAAGGAAGGATTCCCAAACCTTCCATAACAAAGCCATCACCTACAGAGAGATGAACCTGGGGAAGTCTCCTAAGCAAGCTGTTCCTGGGGCTCTGTTCACAAACACACCCCACAGAGCCACAGGACAGCAACACAATTAGACCCAACCAAATAATGAGAAAAAAATAAGAGAATTACTTGACATATTGGAAAGAATTAACAAAAAAAACAGAGCAAACTAGAATGCTATTTGGCCCTAAACAGAGAGTACACAGTGGCAGAATACCTGACCACTGTGACTGACCCAAAATTAAGGAAAGCTTTGACTATGTACAGACTCAGTGAGCGTAGCCTTGCTATTGAGAAAGGCCGCCGTAGGCAGACATGGCTCTCGAGAGAAGACAGGCTATGTGCTCACTGCCCACAAAATGAGGTGGAAACTGAGCTGCACTTCCTAACCTCCTGACAAATGTATGACCATATTAGAGACACATATTTCCCTCAAATTACACAGATCCACAAAGAATTTGAGAACAAACCCGATTTTGATAAACTCCCATATCTACTGGGTGAAATACCACAGTGTGACATCACAGCAGCAAGATGTGTGACCTGTTGCCACAAGAAAAGGTCAACCAGTGAAGAACAAACACCATTGTAAATACAACCCATAGTTATGCTTATTTATTTTCCCTTGTGTACCATTAACTATTTGCACATCGTTACAACGCTGTATAAAGACATAATATGATTTGCAATGTCTTTAGTAATTGAAGTTGGACAAGAGGTGGGGAAGGCTGGTATAATCTGACCCTCTATCAGTAGACCACAGGAGTGAATCCACCATTAACCGGAAGATGTGCTCCTAGAAGATCATTCCCCTTGACTGCCCCTCAACAGCCGTTACTACCCCCCAAACAACCATTACTGCCCCCAAAACAACCGTTACTACCCCCCAAACAACCATTACTGCCCCCCAAACAACCGTTACTACCCCCAAACAACCATTACTGCCCCCCAAACAACCATTACTGCCCCCCAAACAACCATTACTGCCCCCCAAACAACCATTACTGCCCCCCAAACAACTGTTACTACCCCCCAAACAACCATTACTGCCCCCCAAACAACCGTTACTGCCCCCCAGCAACCATTACTACCCCCCAAACAACCATTACTGCCCCCCAAACAACCATTACTACCCCCCAACAACTGTTACTACCCCCCAAACAACCGTTACCACCCCCAGCAATCATTACTACCCCCCAAACAACCGTTACTACCCCCAAACAACCATTACTGCCCCCCAAACAACCGTTACTACCCCCAAACAACCATTACTGCCCCCCAAACAACCATTACTGCCCCCCAAACAACTGTTACTACCCCCCAAACAACCATTACTGCCCCCCAAACAACCGTTACTACCCCCAAACAACCATTACTGCCCTCCAAACAACCGTTACTGCCCCCCAGCAACCGTTACTACCCCCCAAACAACCATTACTGCCCCCCAAACAACCATTACTACCCCCCAACAACTGTTACTACCCCCCAAACAACCGTTACTACCCCCAGCAATCATTACTACCCCCCAAACAACCGTTACTACCCCCAAACAACCATTACTGCCCCCCAAACAACCGTTACTACCCCCAAACAACCATTACTGCCCCCCAAACAACCATTACTGCCCCCCAAACAACCATTACTGCCCCCCAAACAACTGTTACTACCCCCCAAACAACCATTACTGCCCCCCAAACAACCGTTACTGCCCCCCAGCAACCGTTACTACCCCCCAAACAACCATTACTGCCCCCCAAACAACCATTACTACCCCCCAACAACTGTTACTACCCCCCAAACAACCGTTACTACCCCCAGCAATCATTACTACCCCCCAAACAACCGTTACTACCCCCAAACAACCATTACTACCCTCCAACAACTGTAACTGCCCCTCAAACAACCTTAACTGCCCCTCAACAACCTTAACTGCCCCCCAACAACCTTAAGGTGGTCCATTCTATATACATGTAGACCTGTTTTCTGTAGATGGAGGCTGGATGAGATTAGGCTGATGTTGTTTATAGTGTGAGATGAGGCCATTTTGTTTTCCCAGTTCTAAATGCAGCAGAGAGTCCTATTAGTTTATGCAGATCTGCTCAACACATTCACAGGGACTTTGTTTCTATTGATTCTTAGGTTTGAATATACTGCACCGTAAAAAAAAAAAAAAAAAACTTGTTTTCACACTAACTTACCTGTAAAGTTACTGTTTAAAAAAAAAAAAGTACAATATGTTACCGTAAATTCTAAAGACACTTCGGTTTAACGGAAAATTACTGTAAACTGGCTGCCATGAAGTTACTGTAAAAACTACAGGATTTGTTTACAGTGTGTCTGTACATGAACTAATCAACTACCTGGAACTTGAAGTGCATGGTAACCTACAGTCAGACTTTAAAAAAAAATGAAATTAATTTGATGGCTACATTAGTGTCTAATTCAAACTTTTACATCTTGCGGTGCAGAGAAGTGCAGTCACATGAACCAGACCCTCTTAACTGTGACGTTACAGGATCATATCATTAGTGTGGGGCTAAATCAGATTTAACACACACACACACACACACACACACACACACACACACACACACACACACACACACACACACACACAGACACACACACACACACACACACAGAGAGAGAGAGAGACATTCTCTGTGCAGCTGTCCTTATCCCCCAGGGAGACCAGTGAGGTCTGTTGGTCTGTGGCTCCCTAAATATGCAGGCTGTGGCTCTGCGATGTTGGGTCAGGGTCACCCACCATGGAGGCTGCTCACTGGGGCTTTCCCTACTCTGTCACCCACAATGGAGGCTGCTCACTGGGGCTTTCCCTACTCTGTCACCCACCATGGAGACTGCTCACTGGGGCTTTCCCTACTCTGTCACCCACCACGGAGGCTGCTCACTGGGGCTTTCCCTACTCTGTCACCCACCATGGAGACTGCTCACTGGGGCTTTCCCTACTCTGTCACCCACCATGGAGGCTGCTCACTGGGGCTTTCCCTACTCTGTCACCCACCATGGAGGCTGCTCACTGGGGCTTTCCCTACTCTGTCACCCACCATGGAGGCTGCTCACTGGGGCTTTCCCTACTCTGTCACCCACCATGGAGTCTGCTCACTGGGGCTTTCCCTACTCTGTCACCCACCATGGAGTCTGCTCACTGGGGCTTTCCCTACTCTGTCACCCACCATGGAGACTGCTCAGTGGGGCTTTCCCTACACTGCCACCCACCATGGAGACTGCTCACTGGGGCTTTCCATACTCTGTCACCCACAGATACAGATCTCCTTCTAAACCAGGCCTGATTATAGCTTCTCACATTCTCTAGTCCTGCATCTCAAATGGCACCCTATTCCCTACATATAGAGCACTAGGACCTGCATCCCAAATGGCACCCTATTCCCTACATATAGAGCACTAGGACCTAGGTCAAAAGTAGTGCACTAGTTAGTGAATAGGGTGTTATCTGGGACACAGAGAGAGTTTATTTGTTGGGACCTTTGAGATAATACTTTCTGCCACCTGAACAGCACCTTTTAAAAGGATTGAAACTCGCTGTGTTCACTGTCTCAGTCTTAGACCAACTAACCCCTCGTTGAACGCGTTGAGAATCTCTCGCTGTGTTCACTGTCTCAGTCTTAGACTAACTCAAGACTCTGAGAATTGCTTCTGTAATAGTCTGGTTAAAAGTAGGGCACTACACAAGAAGGAATCGGATTTCATTTGGGACACCTTCATGAAGGCCATCGTGGATGTTTTACATGACTCTTTCTCCCAGTAGGAGGTTCCAACTGATTTGAGAGTTCAAGACTGTCCCTCTCACGTACCGTATATTAAATGACCTTTATAGCTGATTCATAGCAGAGACAAAGTTTGTGTCATAATCAAAACAATGACGCACGAGTGACTTTCTGACTGTCCCACAATGTAGCTACTGCCATCGTCTGACAGTGAAAGTACTAGCTAGCTACAGTCTTGTTGACATTTATACTGCCATCGTCTGACAGTGAAAGTACCAGCTAAAGTCGTACTAAAGTACTTATTAAAGTACTTTGTTGTTTACCAGAGTAACACAGCCTTGGTTTTGATGACTTAAATGGGTTCATCTAATTGTAGAGAGGATTGTCCAGAGTGCATGCTTTCTCTCCTTTATCCCAGACCACAGCACTAAGCACCAATTAACCCCAGAAACATCCTGTTGGTCTCAGTCACATCTCAGCTTTAGTCTGATGTGAGTCCCAAATGGCACCCTCTATTTAGTACAGTACTCACTACCCTATGGACCCTGGTCTAAAGTAGTGCACTACCCCTATGGACCCTGGTCTAAAGTAGTGCACTACCCCTATGGACCCTGGTCTAAAGTAGTGCACTACCCCTATGGACCCTGGTCTAAAGTAGTGCACTACCCCTATGGACCCTGGTCTAAAGTAGTGCACTATAGGCCTATAGTTACCAACGTTAAGCATGTAAATTAAATGTAATTCCACTTTTTATGCACTTTTCTCTCTACAAGTTTTCTGACCTTGAACTTAAGCATGAGAGTAGCATGATATTCTCTCTCTATTCGTTTCGGGTGGAGGTCTAAGACATTAAGGTGGAGGAGGTGAGTCTACAGATACACTGTATTCTGGCCTTGAACTTAATCCATTTCATCATAATTACACCACCTTTACGCGCAATGAAATTATGAATGAGGTCTAGTGAACCTGCCGGTTCCAAGTGGAACAACATCGACTTCATTACCTCGTAATTCCACCACCAGTAAAACCATGAATGAGGTCTAGTGAACCTGCCGGTTCCAAGTGGAACAACATCGACTTCATTACCTCGTAATTCCACCACCAGTAAAACCATGAATGAGGTCTAGTGAACCTGCCGGTTCCAGGTGGAACAACATCGACTTCATTACCTCGTAATTCCACCACCAGTAAAACCATGAATGAGGTCTAGTGAACCTGCCGGTTCCAAGTGGAACAACATCGACTTCATTACCTCGTAATTCCACCACCAGTAAAACCATGAATGAGGTCTAGTGAACCTGCCGGTTCCAAGTGGAACAACATCGACTTCATTACCTCGTAATTCCACCACCAGTAAAACCATGAATGAGGTCTAGTGAACCTGCCGGTTCCAGGTGGAACAACATCGACTTCATTACCTCGTAATTCCACCACCAGTAAAACCATGAATGAGGTCTAGTGAACCTGCCGGTTCCAAGTGGAACAACATCGACTTCATTACCTCGTAATTCCACCACCAGTAAAACCATGAATGAGGTCTAGTGAACCTGCCGGTTCCAAGTGGAACAACATCGACTTCATTACCTCGTAACTCCACCACCAGTAAAACCATGAATGAGGTCTAGTGAACCTGCCGGTTCCAAGTGGAACAACATCGACTTCATTACCTCGTAATTCCACCACCAGTAAAACCATGAATGAGGTCTAGTGAACCTGCCGGTTCCAAGTGGAACAACATCGACTTCATTACCTCGTAATTCCACCACCAGTAAAACCATGAATGAGGTCTAGTGAACCTGCCGGTTCCAAGTGGAACAACATCGACTTCATTACCTCGTAATTCCACCACCAGTAAAACCATGAATGAGGTCTAGTGAACCTGCCGGTTCCAAGTGGAACAACATCGACTTCATTACCTCGTAATTCCACCACCAGTAAAACCATGAATGAGGTCTAGTGAACCTGCCGGTTCCAAGTGGAACAACATCGACTTCATTACCTCGTAATTCCACCACCAGTAAAACCATGAATGAGGTCTAGTGAACCTGCCGGTTCCAGGTGGAACAACATCGACTTTCTTTTTCCGTATAGAAATAACAGCATTCTCTATGCACTGTAATTTAGATATTGATGAGAGCTATTGATAAGATATATTGATCAGAGATATTGATTAGAGCTATCGATAAGAGCTATTTTTAAGAGATATTGATTAGAGCTGTTGATAAGAGATATTGATTAGAGCTATTGATAAGAGATATTGATCAGAGATATTTTTAAGAGATATTGATTAGAGCTATTGATAAAATATATTTTTAAGATATATTGATTAGAGCTATTGATAAGAGATATTGATAAGAGATATTTTTAAGATATATTGATTAGAGCTATTGATAAGAGATATTGATCAGAGATATTTTTAAGAGATATTGATTAGCGCTATTGATAAAATATATTTTTAAGATATATTGATTAGAGCTATTGATAAGAGATATTGATCAGAGCTATTGATAAGAGATATTTTTAAGAGATATTGATTAGAGCTATTGATAAGAGATAAGAGATATTTTTAAGAGATATTGATTAGAGCTATTGATAAGAGGAATTTTTAAGAGATATTGATGAGAGATATTGATATGTCATGCGTTGGGTGTAGCTCAGGCGCAGGAGAGCAGAGAGGAGCGGACAACGAAGCACTTTACTGAGGCAATAGTAAGAACAGAACGCAACCTCGTCACATAAACAAATGCCCAAAGAACAAGTGAGGCGGCACAAAGTACAACAACCAAGTACAAAGTGCCAGCTGCCACAAACAGGTACAAATACAACCGGGCGCAACCCAGCCGGAAGCGTGCCAACCTAGACAATAAACAATACCCCACACAGACATGGAGGGAACAGAGGGCTAAATACACAGAGTAATTATGAGGAGATGTAAACCAGGTGTAAGGGAAAACAAGACAAAACAAATGGAAAATGAAAGGTGGAGCGGCGATGGCTAGAAGACCGGTGACGCCGAACGCCGAACGAACAAGGAGAGGGACCAACCTCGCCGGAAGTCGTGACATGACAAGAGCTATTGATAAGAATTCATGAAAAGAGCTATTGATTAGAGCTATTGATTAGAGCTCAATATTGATTAGAGCTATTGATAAGAGCTCAATATTGATTAGAGCTATTGATTAGAGCTAGGTAAATGAGTAAACTGTTTGGTTCAGGGGATTGTAAATATCAATGACATTTGTTTTAGATCTAGTTTACCTTCTGATCGCTGGAGACGAATGTGAAACCAGTAGTACGGCAGAACACTGAAGCATCAACACATCACCTGTTCCACAGTGAAGTTTATGAAACGCCTTATAACTTGGGATGAAATCAGGAGACCCGAGCTATAGACTTCTGTAGCCATGTACAAATGACGGTATAGTGCCAAACCTACCAATGTACAAACCTACCCGGGGTGATTTATGATTTCTAGAAGGTTTGAATTATATGCCCAGACTGTACTGGTCTACTCCCCAGGGCTGTACTGTACTGGTCTACTCCCCAGGGCTGTACTGTACTGGTCTAATCCCAAGGGTTGTACTGGCACCCTAATCCCTATATCAAATGGCACCCTAATCCCTATATCAAATGGCACCCTAATCCCTATATCAAATGGCACCCTAATCCCTATATCAAATGGCACCCTAATCCCTATATCAAATGGCACCCTAATCCCTATATTAAATGGCACCATAATCCCTATATCAAATGGCAGTGTAAGGGTTTTCCTCCTCTTCTTCGTTTGAGGAGGAGAAGCGAGAAGGATCGGAGGACCAAAATGCAGCGTGGTTAGGGTTCATGTTTTTTAATAAGAAACACATAACATAGAATTCCCACCCAGCTCACGTCCTGACCAACACTAAAACAAGGAAAACACACAAGAACTATGGTCAGAACGTGACAGGCAACCTAATCCCTATATCAAATGGCACCCTAATCCCTATATCAAATGGCACCCTATTCCCAATATCAAATTGCACCCTAATCCCAATATCAAATGGCACCATAATCCCTATATCAAATGGCACCCTACTCCCTATATCAAATGGCACCCTAATCCCTATATCAAATGGCACCCTAATCCCTATATCAAATGGCACCCTAATCCCTATATCAAATGGCACCCTATTCCCAATATCAAATTGCACCCTAATCCCAATATCAAATGGCACCATAATCCCTATATCAAATGGCACCCTACTCCCTATATCAAATGGCACCCTAATCCCTATATCAAATGGCACCCTAATCCCTATATCAAATGGCACCCTAATCCCTATATCAAATGGCACCCTAATCCCTATATCAAATGGCACCCTAATCCCAATATCAAATGGCACCCTATTCCCAATATCAAATGGCACCCTACTCCCTATATCAAATGGCACCCTAATCCCTATATCAAATGGCACCCTAATCCCTATATCAAATGGCACCCTAATCCCTATATCAAATGGCACCCTAATCCCTATATCAAATGGCACCCTACTCCCTATATCAAATGGCACCCTAATCCCAATATCAAATGGCACCCTACTCCCTATATCAAATGGCACCCTAATCCCTATATCAAATGGCACCCTAATCCCTATATCAAATGGCACCCTAATCCCTATATCAAATGGCACCCTAATCCCTATATCAAATGGCACCCTAATCCCTATATCAAATGGCACCCTAATCCCTATATCAAATGGCACCCTACTCCCTATATCAAATGGCACCCTAATCCCTATATCAAATGGCACCCTAATCCCTTTATCAAATGGCACCCTAATCCCTATATCAAATGGCACCCTAATCCCTATATCAAATGGCACCCTACTCCCTATATCAAATGGCACCCTAATCCCTATATCAAATGCTATATTAAATGGCACCCTAATCCCTATATCAAATGGCACCCTAATCCCTATATCAAATGGCACCCTAATCCCTATATCAAATGGCACCCTAATCCCTATATCAAATGGCACCCTAATCCCTATATCAAATGGCACCCTAATCCCTATATCAAATGGCACCCTATTCCCTATATCAAATGGCACCCTAATCCCTATATCAAATGGCACCCTACTCCCTATATCAAATGGCACCCTAATCCCTATATCAAATGCTATATCAAATGGCACCCTACTCCCTATATCAAATGGCACCCTAATCCCTATATCAAATGCTATATTAAATGGCACCCTAATCCCTATATCAAATGGCACCCTAATCCCTATATCAAATGCTATATCAAATGGCACCCTACTCCCTATATCAAATGGCACCCTAATCCCTATATTAAATGGCACCCTAATCCCTATATTAAATGGCACCCTAATCCCTATATTAAATGGCACCCTAATCTCTATATAGTGCAGTACTGGTTTGTTTTTTACCAACCTCATGTATAGTGTTTCTCCTGACATGACCTCATCAATCATGACCTCATCAATCATGACACTGCGTGTAGTATACTGTCCCACCATAATGCCTGTTTCTTCTCTGCACATCAACAACGTGGAATTGTTTGAAGTGAATTGATCTAGTGTTTCACCTGGCGCTGTGTAGCCATGTCAGAGGAAGCCGATAGCGTGATGATCGATATAACCTTGTACACAACATTGTTGTTGTTGTCTCTTTCATTCCTGTGGTTGAATGAAAGTGAAATGTGGTTGTTTTATATCAGAAGATGAGACGTTTCTAGTTCCGCTTAACTCCATAGTCATATCTATCCCATAATTATATGTCAGGTGACTCCAATTTACAAATGTGGTTTTATTTCGACCGCTTTACAACGGAGGTCTATGTAATTAAATCTAATTACAGCCGTTCCAATCTGGACAGTATTAAAACCATTAGGGAGAAAAGCCCTGACCATTAAAACCATTAGGGAGAAAAGCCCTGACCATTAAAACCATTAAGGAGAAAAGCCCTGACCATTAAAACCATTAAGGAGAAAAGCCCTGACCATTAAAACCATTAGGGAGAAAAGCCCTGACCGTTAGAACCATTAAGGAGAAAAGCCCTCACCGTTAAAACCATTAAGGAGAAAAGCCCTGACCATTAAAGCCATTAGGGAGAAAAGCCCTGACCATTAAAACCATTAAGGAGAAAAGCCCTCACCATTAAAACCCTTAGGGAGAAAAGCCCTCACCATTAAAACCATTAAGGAGAAAAGCCCTCACCATTAAAACCCTTAGGGAGAAAAGCCCTCACCATTAAAGCCATTAAGGAGAAAAGCCCTCATCATTAAAACCATTAAGGAGAAAAGCCCTCACCATTAAAACCCTTAGGGAGAAAAGCCCTCACCATTAAAACCCTTAGGGAGAAAAGCCCTCACCATTAAAACCCTTAGGGAGAAAAGCCCTCACCATTAAAACCCTTAGGGAGAAAAGCCCTCACCATTAAAACCCTTAGGGAGAAAAGCCCTCACCATTAAAGCCATTAGGGAGAAAAGCCCTGACCATTAAAACCATTAAGGAGAAAAGCCCTGACCATTAAAACCGAACAGAGTCTTCTAAACTCAGGCCCCATCCGTTCCTGCTGTGAACAGTCTTCTAAACTCAGGCCCCATCCGTTCCTGCTGTGAACAGTCTTCTAAACTCAGGCAAGGGGGGTCTGTTAGAGGAGAGGGGGGTCTGTTAGAGGAGAGGGGGGTCTGTTAGAGGGGGGTCTGCTAGTGGAGAGGGGAGTCTGTTAGAGGAGAGGGGGTCTGTTAAAGGAGAGGGGGGTCTGTTAGAGGAGAGGGGGGTCTGTTAAAGGAGAGGGGGGGGTCTATTAGTGGAAAGAGGGTGTCTGTTAATGGAAAGGGGGGGCTGTTAGTGGAAAGAGGGGGTCTGTTAGTGGAAAGGGGGTGTCTGTTAGTGGAAAGGGGCTCTGTTAGTGGAGAGGGGGTCTGTTAGTGGAAAGGGGGGGTCTGTTAGTGGAAAGAGGGGGTCTGTTAATGGAAAGAGAGGGTCTGTTAGTGGAGAGGGGGTCTGTTAATGGAAAGGGGGGGGGGGATCTGTTAGTGGAAAGAGAGGGTCTGTTAGAGTGTGTGGCTTGTCATCAGGCAGACAGACAGATGGGTTTAGGGAAGTATCTGGGGACAATAGTGCTGCTGCTGCTCAGTGTGACTCTGTGATGTTTTGGCTAGGTGCCTCGAGACAGCAGTTGCCATAAACAAATACTGCTGAAAGCTACTGGCCCCAACCCAGCTGAACCCCAGCTCAGTCTCTGTCCAAGACAGTGTGCAGGGAGTTGTGTTGTTGTGAGGAATGAGGCAAAAGAAACGGCAAATTAGTCTGTCTACACAACCGATTTGCAGACATACTGCAAATTGAGAAATAATGTGACTAAACTGAACAAAAAGAAGAAACTACACTATAAAACAAAGATACATGATATAAAGAATGATAGTTAAAAGCTTTGGAGCACTTTAAATGGCATTTTAGGCAAAAAGGCAAACTCAGCTCCATCATTCATTGAATCAGATGGCTCATTTCATTGATCACAAATCCCACTGATATTGCCAACTACTTTAATGATTTTTTTCATCTGCAAGATTAACAACAAACGGCAACATTTAAAAAAAAAATTTTAAAAAATTTAAATAGGCAAGTCATTTAAGAACAAATTCTTATTTTCAATGACGGCCTAGGATCAGTGGGTTAATTGCCTGTTCAGGGGCAGAACGACAGATTTTTACCTTGTCAGCTCGGGGATTCAATCTTGCAACCTTTCGGTTACTAGTCCAACGCTCTAACCGCTAGTCTACCTGCCACCCTCTTACAGACCCCCTCTCCACATTACACATCCAAGTATAACTGACCAAATTATTAAAGCATTGTCATTTTGAATTATGAAAGTGAGTGTGGAAGAGGTGAAACAATTATTGCTGTCTATTAACATTGAGAAGTCACCTCGGTCTGACAACTTGGATGGAAAATTACTGAGAATTATAGCGGACGATATTACCACTCCTATTTACCACATCTTCAATCTAAGCCCATTAGAAAGTGTGTGCCCTCAATCCTGGAGGGAAGCACAAAGTCATTCCGCTACTCAAGCATAGTAAAGCCCCCTTTACTGCTCAAACAGCCGACCAATCAGCCTGTTACCAACCCTTAGTAATCTTTTGCGGGAAAAAAATGGTGCTTTTACCAGATACAATGATATTTTACAGTAAACTATTTGACGACTATCAGCATGCTTATAGGGAAGGACATTCAACATGCATGGCACGAGCACAAATTTATAATCAAATATTGTGGGGGTTGTTTTGTTAGACTTTAGTGCGGCTTTTGCCATTATCGATCATAGTCTGCTGCTGGAAAAACATATGTGTTATGGATTTACACCCCCTGCTATAATGTGGATAAAGAGTTACCTGTCTGACCGAACACACAGGGTGTTCTTTAATGGAAGCCTCTCAAGCATAATCCAGGTAGAATCAGGCATTCCCCAGGGCAGCTGTCTAGACCCCTTACTTTTTTCAATTTTTACTAATGACATGCCACTAGCTTAGAGTAGTGTATCTATGTATGCGGATGACTCAACACTATACACGTCAGCTACTACAGCGAGTGAAATTACTGCAACACTTAACAAATAGCTGCAGTCAGTTTCACAATGGGTGGCAAGAAATATATATATTTTTTAAACTAAAGCATTGTATATGAGACAAGTCCTTCACTGAAACCTAAACTTCAACTAAATCTTGTAATGAGTAATGTGGAAATTGAGCAAGTTGAGGTGACTAAACTGCTTGGAGTAACCCTGGATTGTAAACTGTCATGGTCCAAACATGCTGATGCTGTAGTAGCTAAGATGGGAAGAAGTGTAGATGGGGAGAAGTCTGTCTATAATAAAGCGCTGCTCTGCCTTTTTAACAACACAATCAACAAGGCAGGTCCTACAGGCCCTTGTTTTGTTGCACCTGGACTACTGTTCAGTCGTGTGGTCAGGTTCCACAAAGAGGGACTTAGGAGAATTACAGTTGGCTCAGAACAGGGTAGCACGGCTAGCCCTTGGATGTACACAGAGAGCTAACATTAATAATATACAGGACATGTCAATCTCTCCTGGATCAAAGTAGAGGAGAGATTGACTTCATCACTACTTGTTTTTGTAAGAAGTGTTGACAAGCTGAATGCACCATTGTTTAAAATACTATCACACAGCTCAGACACCCATACATACCCCACAAGACATGTCACCAGAGCTGTCTGTTTAAACTACTGGCACACAGCTCAGACACCCATGCATACCCCACACGACATGCCACCAGAACTGTCTGTTTAAACTACTGGCACACAGCTCAGACACCCATACATACCCCACAAGACATGTCACCAGAGGTCTGTTTAAACTACTATCACACAGCTCAGACACCCATTCATACCCCACAAGACGTGCCACCAGAACAGTTCCACCGACATGAACCCAGAACCCTGAGAGCACAGTGATCTGTAGCCCGTCGTCATGGCAGCCATGGAACTAATGAGGAGGATAGGTTAGGTCTTTCCCAGAGGCTGAGGACCTGCTTCCCAAATCGTTCCCTATTCCCTACATTCCACTGATTTTGACCAGATCCCACGTAGTGCACTATATTAAAGCGAATAGGGCTATGGTCAAAAGTAGTGTACTATATAGGGAATAGGATGCCACTTGGGAATCATACTCAGTTAGGCTGTAATTTACAGTGATGGCTATGGTCATGGGAGGCACTTGTGACTGAAGAGCCCCCAGTGTGTCGGCCATTGATCCACAGGATGGGGCGTAGAGGAGAGCCCTCACGCTTACAGACACCAACTAGTGTGAAACAAAGGAGATACATATTAGTATGCCAATGGTGTTGTGTGGAACCAAAGGACTAAAGAAAAGTTTACTATGAAACATCAACACAACAGGTCAAAACTTTCACTGAGTAGTCTGTCTCTACGGGGACTGGTACACAGTCTGTCTCTACGGGGACTGGTACACAGTCTGTCTCTACGGGGACTGGTACACAGTCTGTCTCTACGGGGACTGGTACACAGTCTGTCTCTACGGGGACTGGTACACAGTCTGTCTCTACGGGGACTGGTACACAGTCTGTCTCCATGGGGACTGGTACACAGTCTGTCTCTACGGGGACTGGTACACAGTCTGTCTCTACGGGGACTGGTACACAGTCTGTCTCTACGGGGACTGGTACACAGTCTGTCTCTACGGGGACTGGTACACAGTCTGTCTCTACGGGGACTGGTACATCTCACAGTCTGTCTCTACGGGGACTGGTACACAGTCTGTCTCTACGGGGACTGGTACACAATCTGTCTCTACGGGGACTGGTACACAGTCTGTCTCTACGGGGACTGGTACACAGTCTGTCTCTACGGGGACTGGTACACAGTCTGTCTCTACGGGGACTGGTACACAGTCTGTCTCTACGGGGACTGGTACACAGTCTGTCTCTACGGGGACTGGTACACAGTCTGTCTCTACGGGGACTGGTACACAGTCTGTCTCCATGGGGACTGGTACACAGTCTGTCTCTACGGGGACTGGTACACAGTCTGTCTCTACGGGGACTGGTACACAGTCTGTCTCTACGGGGACTGGTACACAGTCTGTCTCTACGGGGACTGGTACACAGTCTGTCTCTACGGGGACTGGTACATCTCACAGTCTGTCTCTACGGGGACTGGTACACAGTCTGTCTCTACGGGGACTGGTACACAATCTGTCTCTACGGGGACTGGTACACAGTCTGTCTCTACGGGGACTGGTACACAGTCTGTCTCTACGGTGACTGGTACACAGTCTGTCTCTACGGGGACTGGTACACAGTCTGTCTCTACGGGGACTGGTACACAGTCTGTCTCTACGGGGACTGGTGCACAGTCTGTCTCTACGGGGACTGGTACACAGTCTGTCTCTACGGGGACTGGTACATCTCACAGTCTGTCTCTACGGGGACTGGTACACAGTCTGTCTCTACGGGGACTGGTACAGAGTCTGTCTCTACGGGGACTGGTACACAGTCTGTCTCTACGGGGAATGGTACACAGTCTGTCTCTACGGGGACTGGTACACAGTCTGTCTCTACGGGGACTGGTACACAGTCTGTCTCTTCGGGGACTGGTACACAGTCTGTCTCTACGGGGACTGGTACACAGTCTGTCTCTACGGGGACTGGTACACAGTCTGTCTCTACGGGGACTGGTACACAGTCTGTCTCTATGGGGACTGGTCCATCTCACAGTCTGTCTCTACGGGGACTGGTCCATCTCACAGTCTGTCTCTATGGGGACTGGTCCATCTCACAGTCTGTCTCTATTGGGACTGGTCCATCTCACAGTCTGTCTCTATGGGGACGGGTCCATCTCACAGTCTGTCTCTATGGGGACTGGTCCATCTCACAGTCTGTCTCTATGGGGACTGGTCCATCTCACAGTCTGTCTCTATGGGGACTGGTCCATCTCACAGTCTGTCTCTATGGGGACTGGTCCATCTCACAGTCTGTCTCTATGGGGACTGGTCCATCTCACAGTCTGTCTCCATGGGGACTGGTACACAGTCTGTATCTATGGGGACTGGTACATCTCACAGTCTGTCTCTATGGGGACTGGTACACAGTCTGTCTCTATGGGGACTGGTACATAGTCTGTCTCTATGGGAACTGGTACATCTCACAGTCTGTCTCTATGGGGACGGGTACATCTCACAGTCTGTCTCTATGGGGCCTGGTACACAGTCTCTATGGGGACTGGTCCATCTCACAGTCTGTCTCTATGGGGACTGGTACACAGTCTGTCTCTATGGGGACTGGTCCATCTCACAGTCTGTCTCTATGGGGACTAGTACACAGTATATCTCTATGGGGACTGGTACACAGTCTGTCTCTATGGGGACTGGTACACAGTCTATCTCTATGGGGACTGGTACACAGTCTGTCTCTATGGGGACTGGTCCATCTCACAGTCTGTCTCTATGGGGACTAGTACACAGTCTATCTCTATGGGGACTGGTACACAGTCTGTCTCTATGGGGACTGGTACACAGTCTATCTCTATGGGGACTGGTCCATCTCACAGTCTGTCTCTATGGGGACTGGTCCATCTCACATTCTGTCTCTATGGGGACTGGTACACAATCTGTCTCTATGGGGACTGGTCCATCTCACAGTCTGTCTCTATGGGGACTGGTCCATCTCACAGTCTGTCTCTATGGGGACTGGTCCATCACAGTCTGTCTCTATGGGGACTGGTCCATCTCAGTCTGTTGCCATGGGGACTGGTCCATCTCACAGTCTGTCTCTATGGGGACTGGTCCATCTCACAGTCTGTCTCTATGGGGACTGGTCCATCTCACAGTCTGTCTCTATGGGGACTGGTCCATCTCACAGTCTGTCTCTATGGGGACTGGTACATCTCACAGTCTGTCTCTATGGGGACTGGTCCATCTCACAGTCTGTCTCTATGGGGACTGGTCCATCTCACAGTCTGTCTCTATGGGGACTGGTCCATCTCACAGTCTGTCTCTATGGGGACTGGTCCATCTCACAGTCTGTCTCTATGGGGACTGGTCCATCTCACAGTCTGTCTCTATGGGGACTGGCCCATCTCACAGTCTGTCTCTATGGGGACTGGTCCATCTCACAGTCTGTCTCTATGGGGACTGGCCCATCTCACAGTCTGTCTCTATGGGGACTGGTCCATCTCACAGTCTCATTTCTCCCTCAACCATAATGTCAATGAGACTGGATTCAAGTAGCTAAAAAGAACACAAATAAACTGTACCTTTTTAACTTCAGACTTCTCACCCGACTGTGGCTCATTTGATTTGGCGACCAGTCAAGTGTACAGGAGGGAACTGGCACAAAGCAACTCTGGGGCCATTACAGGAGGATATCACAGTGGATCAAAGGGATCCATGCTGAGCCTAATTAACCTGACGGAAAGCTCTGTGTGAGCTGAGGAGGCCGCTGCCTAGGAGGCCCCTGGGACAGTGCACGTCTACCTTTGGCGCCTCATTGCCTCAGTGTGTGCCTCAGCCCCTGGGACAGTGCACGTCTGCCTTGGCGCCTCATTGCCTCAGTGTGTGCCTCAGCCCCTGGGACAGTGCACGTCTGCCTCAGTTCCCAGACCTGATTGTAACCTAACCTTACCGTACTGCAGCTGAGACTAACTGGATAGGGTGTAACACATTGATATATGGATTTGTTGTGTGCTGATCACGTAATTTACATTTAGTCATGTCTCTTTTCAGTCTAAACATTAATGATGAATGGTTTTTGGGGTAGCTGACGTCATTACGGATCACTACACTTGTCATTAAACCATTTGTCCAGGTTCTTGAAGAGTTGAAATTAGCTCAGCTAAGAGGTGAACTGAGCTCAGCTAGCTGTGCCAAAAATCAAAACATTTCTAAAACCACAGGAAATAGTTCCCGAAACTTAAAATAAGCAAAGGAAATGCCAGAGGATGGACACGAGATATGTTGGATATGGACTGATACAAATCACTGAGAGATGGAAAAACACCTAGAAACAAGTCTCCTGAAAATGTCAAATGAGCACACTAAACCAACATATCACACTAAACTAACATATCACACTAAAATAACATATCACACTAAACTAACATATCACACTAAAATAACATATCACACTAAACTAACATATCCCACTAAACTAACATATCCCACTAAACTAACATGTCACACTAAACTAACATATCCCACTAAACTAACATATCACACTAAACTAACATATCACACTAAAATAACATATCCCACTAAACTAACATATCACACTAAACTAACATATCCCACTAAACTAACATGTCACACTAAACTAACATATCCCACAAAAATAACATATCACACTAAACTAACACATCCCACCAAACTAACACATCCCACCAAAATAACATATCCCACTAAACTAACATATCCAACGACCGCCATTATTCACTTGTTTGGTCTGGTCTTGATGATCAGACGACATTATTAGTGTTTTGGTCTGGTCTTGGTAATCAGATGACATTATTAGTGTTTTGGTCTGGTCTTGGTCAGATGACATTATTAGTGTTTTGGTCTGGTCTTGGTAATCAGATGACATTATTAGTGTTTTGGTCTGGTCTTGGTCAGATGACATTATTAGTGTTTTGGTCTGGTCTTGGTAATCAGATGACATTATTAGTGTTTTGGTCTGGTCTTGGTAATCAGATGACATTATTAGTGTTTT
>NC_048569.1:99320060-99340060 GCF_013265735.2 Oncorhynchus mykiss | reverse complement strand
CTTCTGTTTGGAGGAAAGACAGAGAGTCGAAGGTCACCCTTATTCCCCCACAAGCCACTGCAGGAAGTTCTGACTTCTCACCACTGGTTTCCTCTAAATAACAGCTCGACCAGTACTACTACTACCTCTGTTAAAAAGACCTCTGTGATCTACAGTACATCAACCTCAATTGGACATTAGTAACTCAATTATTACTCATTGTTAATAAACAAAATAGTAAAATCATGCTTATCAACTCTTTCTCAAACATCTCTCGTCGCTCAAAGTTGAAGAGGAATGTTAAGGAAGACAGTCATGTAGTAGATTTATAATATATATATATATATATATTACCTGTCAGGAGGTGAGTGTAGCTGGTGCATGAAGTCAGGAGCAGGAGAACAAAATGAGTGAGCAACGTACTTTACTTAAAAAATAAAGACACAGGGTAAACAAATACACTTGACCAATAACCAACGGGAAATATTACGCACAGGGTAAACACAGCACCCGTCGAAGAACCAGCCATCAGGAACCGAACTGAACATAGAAATAATCCAAATGTGACATCGACCTCCGAACGCCACCCGAACAAGGAGAGGGACAGACCTCCGGCGGAAGTCGTGACAGTACCCTCCCTTGACGTGCGGCTCCAGCAGCGCGCCGACACCGGCCTCGGGGAGGCAAGGCTCAGGTGGAGACCGTGGAACTCCCGCAGCATCGATGGGTCTACACGTCCTCCACCCAGCATCTCTCCTCCGGACCGTACCCCTCCCACTCCACGAGGTACTGAAGGCCCCTCACCCGACGCCTTGAATCCAGTATGGATCGAACTGCATATGAGGGGGCGGAGGAACCTCCTGCACCTCAGACTCCTGGAATGGACCAGCCACCACCGACCTGAGGAGAGAGGGGAACGAGGGGTTAATTCGATAATCGGGGGGAAGCTGTAACCTGTAACCTGTAATACCTCATTCAGTCTCCTCTGGACTTTGAATTGCCCCACAAACCGCGGGACCAGCTTCCGGCAGGGCAGGCGGAGGGGCAGGTTTCGGGTTGAGAGCCAGACCTGGTCCCCCGGAGCGAACACCGGGGCCTCACTGCGGTGGCGATCTGCGCAGGTCTTCTGGCGCCTCACGGCCACTGAAGGTGCACATGAGCGGCGTCCCATGTGTCCTCAGCGCGCCTAAACCAGTCATCCACCGCAGGAGCCTCGATCTGGCTCTGATGCCAAGGCGCCAAAACCGGCTGGTACCCCAGTACGCACTGGAGTGGAGGAGTGGCTGAGCGAGTTCTGGGCCATCTCTGCCCATCTCTGCCCAGGGCACGAATGCCGCCCACTCCCCCGGCTGGTCCTGGCAATAAGACCTCAGATACCTACCCACATCCTGGTTCACTCTCTCCACCTGCCGTGTTGTAGTTATTGTTACATATACAGACAGATATGACACTATTGAGCAAAGATAGGTGTACATTAGACCACAAACAGAAAGCAGACAGGAAACCAAAGATTAAACAGACATAAGTGTAATGGCCGAAGCCATTCGTGCTTTACTGTGCATAAGGGCTCAGGGCAAAGAGGAGGAGGTGACACTTAAATACATGATCTATTATGGAAAGAACAGGACACCATTATAAAGATTAGATAGAGAGGAACAAACATAAGTGCTTAGGGTAAAGGCCATAAGTGCTTAGGGTAAAGGACATAAGTGCTTAGGTTAAAGGCCATAAGTGCTTAGGGTAAAGGACATAAGTGCTTAGGGTAAAGGACATAAGTGCTTAGGTTAAAGGCCATAAGTGCTTAGGGTAAGATAGACATATATTAATTTTAGGACACGAGATGGTCCTGCCACCATTGTAATCTAATCAAGAGCGGATACAGGCGTTATTAGGCATGAACATGGAGGAAGCCTGGACTGAAAGATAATGGTGGCCGGTGACCTAAGGGAAGTAACTCCATTAACATATGGAATGGACTCATATGTTGTATGTGTATAAATACAGAGCCAGTGCTCTGGGAAAGGGTGTGTTCCGCAGACCATCTAGGCTTCTGATTAGTTTGTATTAAAAGCCTATATTAAATTCACAGGTTCTTGTAAGTGTTATATTTTGTAACGATCCTCCACGACACCTGTTACTCTCGGGGTGAAAACCCGAGGTAAGGCTGACCGAGACCCCCAGAGGTTCCATGAACGCCCTCCAGACCCTGGACGTGAACTGGGGACCTCGATCAGATACTATGTCCTCAGGCACCCCGTACTGCCTGAAAACGTGTGTAAACAGGGCCATGGGCCGCTCCTCTGTGTCATACATCCGGGACAGTGCGTCTGCCTTAGCGTTCTGGGAACCTGGTCTGTAGGATAGGGTGAAAACAAAACGGGTAAAGAACATGGCCCTTGCCTGGCGAGGGTTCAGTCTCCTCGCCGCCCGGATGTACTCTAGATTGTGGTGGTCAGTCCAGATGAGAAAAGGGTGTTTAGCCCCCTCAAGCCAATGTCGCCTTCAAAGACTTGATGATAGCCAACAATTCCCGGTCCCCCACGTCATAGTTTCGCTCCGCCGGGCCGCCGGGCTGAGCTCCTTCGAAAAGTAAGCACAGGGGCGGAGATTTGGTGGCGTGCCCGAGCGCTGAGAGAGCACCGCTCCTATCCCAGCCTCGGATGCATCCACCTCCACTATGAACGCCAAAGAGGGATCCGGATGAGCCAGCATGGGAGCCGAGGTAAACAGAGCTCTCAGGTGACTAAAAGCCCTGTCCACCTCAGCTGACCACTTCAAATGCACCGGTCCCCTCTTCAGCAGTGAGGTAATGGGAGCCGCTCCCTGACCAAAGCCCCTGATAAACCTCCGGTAGTAGTTGGCAAACCCTAAAAACCGCTGCACTTCCTTAACCGTGGTGGGAGTCGGCCAATTACACACGGCTGAAATGCGGTCACTCTCCATCTCCAGCCCTGATGTGGAAATGCGGTACCCTAGGAAAGAGATGGACTGTTGGAAGAACAGACATTTCTCAGCCTTGACGTACAGGTCATGCTCCAACAGTCGACCAAGCACCCTGCGTACCAGGGACACATGCTCGGCGTGTGTAGCGGAGTTTATCAGAATGTCATCGATATACACCAATACACCCTGCCCGTGCAGGTCCCGGAAAATCTCATCAACAAAAGCCTGGAAGACTGATGGAGCATTCATCAACCTGTACGGCATGACGAGGTACTCATAGTGCCCTGAGGTGGTACTAAATGCCGTCTTCCACTAAATACCGTAGTCGCACCAATGGAAACCCCCACACACCTCCCTGAGCACTCTCGTGACCACCCCTTGAGAACCCTCTGTTGCCACTAAATAGTGGGGTTGTGACAGGCCAACCAGGGTAGGCCCAGCACCATGGGAAACGCAGGAGAATCAATAAGGAAGAGACTGATTCTCTCCTTATGACCCTCCTGCGTAACCATGTCTAGTGGAGAAGTGGCCTCCCTAATCAGCCATGACCCTAATGGTCGACTATCTAGGGTGTGCACAGGGAAGGGCATATCCACAGGAACAAGGGGGATCCCTAAACTAAGGGCAAATGAACTGTCAATAAAATTCCCAGCTGCGCCTGAATCTACGAGCGCCTCATGCTGGGAATGCGGGGAAAACTCAGGAAATGAAATAAACACATACATGTGAGCAACAGGGGGCTCTGGGTGAGCCTGGATCCGACTCACCTTGGGTGACACGATAGTGCCCTGCCTGCTGCCTCGACTCCCTGAGGAACCCCCCCCCCCTGCACCGACCAGCAGTGTGCCCTCTGCGGCCACAGATGGTGCAGGGAATGGCCCCTCCTCCGGTCGGCCTAAGAGCAGCACCTCCCAGCTCCATTGGCGTCGGAGCGGAGGTGCTCGGGGATGGAACTGACAGGTCTCGATCCGGACGTCTGCGGGCAGTCAGCAGGATGTCCAGCCGGATGGACATGTCCACCAGCTGGTCCAATGTGATGGTGGTGTCTCGGCAGGCCAACTCCCGACGTACGTCCACGGGTAGACTGCACCGGTAGTGATCGATCAGGGCCCTGTCGTTCCATCCCACGCTGGCAGCCAGGGTCCGGAAATCCAATGCAAAATCCTGTGCACTCCTCGTCCCCTGCCTTAGGTGGAACAGTCGTTCAGCGGCGGGTGAACTCTGTGTAATGATCCATGCTGCGTCTCCCTCACTCCATACGGCGTTGGCCCACTCCAGGGCTTTGCCGGAGAGGCAGGAGACGAGGGCAGACACACTCTCACGTCCCGAAGGAGCTGGGTGGACGGTCACCAGGTAGAGTTCCAGCTGTAGTAGAAACGCCTGGCATCCGGCAGCCTTCCCATCATACTGCCTCGGGAGCGCGAGTCTTTCAGGTGAGTGATTCTGTCAGGAGGTCTGTGTGTAGCTGGTGTGTAGGAGTCAGGCCCAGGACAGCAGATGTGAGTAAATAAACATATTTTACTCAACATAATATAAATGCACTACAAAAACAGAGCCCACAATAACGGACCTTCCTACATAGAAACAATCACTCACAAACAAACATGGGGGAACAGAGGGTTAAATAATGAACAGGTAATTGGGGGATTCAAACCAGGTGTGTAAGACAAAGACAAAACTAATGGAAATTGAAAAGTGGATCGGAGATGGATTGATGGGCATCTACGGGAACGGGAACGCAGAAGTGAAAGGAGGTCAGGTCTCGGTCACACTCGTTCATCCGCTGCTACCTTCTCACCTCCGAAGAAGTCCGGAAGTCCCCGACATCTGCATGTCCGAGAGGAGTTGAAGCCACCCGAGTTCCCTCCGGAATCATCGGCGACAGGTGACGTGTTTACTCTGGAGCCTAAGCAACTGGGCATAACTAGATTATCGCCTAAGGAATGTTCACGAAGGGTGAGTTCCAACTTTTGTCTGTACTGTGGTGCTGCTGGGCATTACATAACCACCTGCCCAGTCAAAAGACCAGGCTCATCAGTGGGAACGAGTACGCTGGTGGGCCAGACTGGGAGTTCTCTAACTCCCATTGCTCGTACTCCCTTTTTTGTTATCCTGCTGTGGGATAACCGGTCTAAGTCTCTCCGGGTGCTCATCACCTCTGGGGTTCCCATTCCCTGCACCATCTGTGGCCGCAGAGGGCACACTGCTGGTCGGTGCAGGGGGGGGGGGTTCCTCAGGGAGCCAGTTCCTCTGGGGCAGATGAGAGTTTTATGGATGCTACCCTGGTATCTGAGCTAGATATCCCCACACAACTCCTCTCCCTTCCCATGGACGCCAGAGCACTGGACGGTCGCTACATTGGCAGAGTCATGCACAGCACAGTTCCCATTAACCTGTGGGTGTCAGGCAATCACAGTGAGTCCAAACAGCTTCTCCTCATTGAATCTCCACATGTCCCGGTTGTTTTGGGATTCTCATGGCTCAGGAAGCACAACCCCGTTATTGACTGGACCACGGGTTCAATCCTGGGTTGGAGCCCGTTTAGCCACTCACATTGCCTTAAGACGGTCCAGCTCGTCTTCCAAATCCATAGACTCCCGGTCTCTGTGAGTAGAGTAGAGGTGACCTAGAGTTGTATATGTGTCTCTGTGGGTAGAGTAGAGGTGATCTAGAGTTGTATATGTGTCTCTGTGGGTAGAGTAGAGGTCATCTAGAGTTGTATATGTGTCTCTGTGAGTAGAGTAGAGGTCATCTAGAGTTGTATATGTGTCTCTGTGGGTAGAGTAGAGGTCATCTAGAGTTGTATATGTGTCTCTGTGGGTAGAGTAGAGGTCATCTAGAGTTGTATATGTGTCTCTGTGGGTAGAGTAGAGGTCATCTAGAGTTGTATATGTGTCTCTGTGGGTAGAGTAGAGGTCATCTAGAGTTGTATATGTGTCTCTGTGGGTAGAGTAGAGGTCATCTAGAGTTGTATATGTGTCTCTGTGGGTAGAGTAGAGGTCATCTAGAGTTGTATATGTGTCTCTGTGGGTAGAGTAGAGGTCATCTAGAGTTGTATATGTGTCTCTGTGGGTAGAGTAGAGGTCATCTAGAGTTGTATATGTGTCTCTGTGGGTAGAGTAGAGGTCATCTAGAGTTGTATATGTGTCTCTGTGGGTAGAGTAGAGGTCATCTAGAGTTGTATATGTGTCTCTGTGGGTAGAGTAGAGGTCATCTAGAGTTTTATATGTGTCTCTGTGGGTAGAGTAGAGGTGATCTAGAGTTGTATATGTGTCTCTGTGGGTAGAGTAGAGGTGATCTAGAGTTTTATATGTGTCTCTGTGGGTAAAGTAGAGGTCATCTAGAGTTGTATATGTGTCTCTGTGGGTAGAGTAGAGGTCATCTAGAGTTTTATATGTGTCTCTGTGGGTAGAGTAGCGGTCATCTAGAGTTTTATATGTGTCTCTGTGGGTAGAGTAGAGGTCATCTAGAGTTGTATTTGTGTCTCTGTGGGTAGAGTAGAGGTCATCTAGAGTTGTATATGTGTCTCTGTGGGTAGAGTAGAGGTCATCTAGAGTTGTTTTCCCTCTGGTTGCACAGGTGACATGCTGGTAGAAATGATCTAAGACGGATTTCAGTTTCGCTGGATTAAAATCCCTGGCCACTAGGAGAGCCTCATCTGGGTGAGCAGTTTTCCTGTTTGCTTATGGCCGTATACAGCTCGTTGAGTGCGGTCTTAGTGCCAGCATCGGTCTGTGGTGGTAAATAGACAGCTGTGTATAAGCTACAGGCCTACAGCTACAGGCCTACAGCTACAGGCCTATAGGATGTGGTTCTAATGTACTGGATAAACTACCATTTTCATGCCAGTGATCAGTCATTAGAAATGAATTTTCATAATAGCCATGGCAGTTATGCCCTGTTCGAATGGGGTGATATTTTAAGCCATATTGTACAGGCTGAAGGACAATTGATTGGTTATATATAGTGTTTAGCATAGGCCACAAATGAAAACCCCTTTACCCATTACGTCTAAAACATTGCTCCACGCCTTCTTAATAGTATCTCCCTAGAGACTGAGTGGCCAGGGCTGGATTCTACTAAGCTAACATATGGAATTGTTTTAAGATGATCATATGGAATTGTTTTAAGATGGTCATACCAAGGATCATTTATCTATTTGATTGAGAATTTTAGAACCGCTGTAGGTATCAAAAATGTACATTTTAAATGATTTGAATTTGGCCTTACTGCTATTAGCCCATAGAAACACATTGATTATGTCACGCACTGGCCATAGAGAGGCTTTTATTCTCTATTTGGGTTAGGCCAGGGTGTGACTAGGGTGGGCGTTCTATGTTCCGTTTTCTATGTTTTTGTATTTCTTTGGTTTTGGCCCGGGTATGGTTCTCAATCAGGGACAGCTGTCTATCGTTGTCTCTGATTGAGAACCAGACTTAGGTAACTCTTGCCCACACGGGTTTTGTAGGTAGTTGCTTTCTGTTTCGTATCTGTACCAGACAGAACTGTTTCGGTTATTCTTTTTGTCATTTTCGTATTTAGTGTTCGGTTGCTAATAAATTAATTATGAACCCCTTCCCACGCTGCACCTTGGTCCTCACCTTCTTCTCTTGAATGTCGTGACAGATTAACAGATTCATACATGGAAAAACAGATAGCTCCAAAAAAATATCTGCTGATGTATAACGGGCTTTATAAATACATCTGATTGATTGATTGAGTGGCCTTACTGAAGAGCTCAGTGACTTTCAACGTGGCACCGTCATAGGATGCCAACAAGTCAGTTCATCACAATTCTGCCCTGCTAGAGCTGCCCCGGTCAACTGTAAGTGCTGTTATTGTGAAGTGGAAATGTCTAGGAGCAACAACGGCTCAGCCGCAAGGTGGTAAGCCACACATGGTCACGGAACGGGACTGCTGAGTGGTGAAGCACGTAGCGCGCAAAAATCATCTGTCCTCGGTTGCAACACTCACTACTGAGTTCCAAACTACCTCTGGAAGCAACGTCAGCACAAGAAGTGTTTGTCGGGAGCTTCATGAAATGGGTTTCCTAAGATCACCATGTACACACACTGGGAGACTAATTCACCTTTCAGCAGGACAACAATCCAAAACACAAGGCCAGATATACACTGGAGTTGGTTACCAAGACGACATCGACTGTTCCTGAGTGGAGTAGTTACAGTTTTGATTTAAATCGGTTTGAGAATATATAGCAAGACTTGAAAATGGCTGTCAAGCAATGTACAAAAAACAACTTAACAGAGCTTGGAGAATGTTTTAAAGAATAATGTGCAAATATTGTACAATCCAGTTGTGCAAAGCTCTTAGAGAAGTACACAGAAAGACTCACAACTGTAGTCGCTGCCAAAGGTAATTCTAACATGCATTTACTGAGGGGTGTGAATACTTATGTAAATGAGATATTTCTGTATTTAATTTTCAAGAAATTTGCAAACAATTCCAAAAACATGTTTTCACTTTGTCATTATGGGCTATTGTGTATGGAAGGGTGATGTTTAAAAAAAAAATGCATATTTAATCAAATTTGAATTCAGGCTGTAACACAACAACATTTTGAACAAGTCAAGGGGTATGAATACTTTCTGAAAGCACTATGTCAGCCCATTTCCCAGGATTTCTAAAGCCATGTAAGTCAGAGCTCTCGCTTGTAAATCAGGTCTTTAAACCCCAATGTGCCAGCCTGGTCAAATAAATGCCCAAAAAGTTACCTCCTGAAAAGAAAAAAAAACACTTTTAACACGTGATGTCAAAATGGAACTCCAAGAATGATCATAGAATGTCGCGGTGCTTATGACATCACAATAGAACTGGAATTCTATTGTAGTTTTAGAATTCTACAATTTGTGTTCTCACGATGTCATTTTGAACCGCCTGCCTACCCTCTTTTCATGGGGCAGGGGACATAGCAGTCGCCCCCCCCCCCCCCCCCCCCCCCCCCGTGCATACGATTCTTACGCAAAACGATGACTGTTTGTGATTTGCCAGAGAGTTGGCCCTCCCCGCCTTCTCTTTGTAGGTAACTTATTACAAGAGTTTGCGGGCGGAGTCGGTTACCGTAAGAGATAAATTGTGTGCGGTACAATAGGGAGAGCCGGGTACGACGCTGTCCTTTACTATTCTGTACAGGGGACAGTTTGGGAAATCTGGTTCCTAAGCCCATTAGAGCACCTTAATTGAAAAGTGAAATTAAAAAGCAAGAGATATGTCGGCAAATAAAGATGGAGACGGTGGATGGAAGAGCTTTCTGTGGAATTCGGAAAGGAAGGAATTTCTAGGACGCACGGGTGGCAGTTGGTGTAAGTACATACAACCGTAATAAACTACTTTTTTGGGGGTGGGGGTGGGGGGGGGGGGGGGGGGGGGGGTTATTAACTCGAGGATAAAGAATGGTAAGTGTCTGAGCTCGGTTGTTTCCAGAAGGTGTCCGTGTATTCCTCTGAATAGGGTAACGGCACGGAGGGTTCCAGACTCTTTCCCTCGTTTGTTGATTGACAAAATAATGAACCAGTTGCATTTGACTTGTAGCATCGTGACTTTCACTTTCAATGGAAAAGTACACGAAAAAAAACACACATTCAATGAATTAACTGTGGAATAGGCTATAAACTAATCTGTAAAATAACTAACACATTGATGAGATAAGATTACAATAAACGTAACGAAAAATTGCGGACTGTCTACTTTTAGGTCCAGTGAACGTTAATTATGTCCCTATTCGTTATTAGACTAAACCGGATCGATACGTTATTGAAAGCAAGAGGCTCTCTCGGTGTCATTTGCCAAAGAGGTCATTTTGAAGGACGTAGCTAGCTAATTGACATTCTATGGTGCGATTCCGGAGTGTTGGATTGCAACTAACATGGGGTTGTCTTGCCAAAATGGCATGCTTGTTTCTGGTGTCACATTGTTAGCCTGGATACAAATGATAAAGTTGTTGAATATGAACTAGTGTGTTTCTCTGAACAAAACGATGTGCTAAATGACAGGGGAACATCCATAACCTCGGTAATGGGGTGTTTTATCCTAATACTTCATGTTTTATAGGCATCATAGTTCAAGGTTAGTCAAGGTGATCAGTCCCTGTATTCTGAGACCGCTGTCATTGTTCTGGACCGACTGATATTGTTCTGGACCGACTGATAGTCTAATGTAAATGTGGGGAACAATGAGCATTGATTTAGCAACACGCGACTTTCCTGCTCTCCCGGTCAGCGTCACGTTGTGACGCGGTGCCATCGACGTTACATTGTTACCGTTTCGCTCGGTATTCGAGCGGGAGACTTGTTTCGGTAGGTGGTTTTTGATCAACATTTCGTTTTATCTCGGCGCCTTTTCGACATAGGAAGAGGAAGCTGACGACCAACATGCTCCCTCTCTAGGGCCCCGTGGAAAAGTTTCTGCTAACAGTCTGTTGTTTATTAGCTCATTCAGATCCCCGAGTTCACACACCCGACCGTTTGCTTTTGTAGGTTTCCAGAAGGGCGATTATTACCGTGTGATTTCACAATAGGAGAAAAATACAGATTTACACGACAAACTCTAGTGGGTGACAGGAACAACGGTTGTCAGTTTCCTGAATCCTGCCACCGCAAATAGTGCTCGTTACTGAAACGTTCTGGTTTATCTCTCGAAACTCTTACTGATCTCGGAATGGTTTTTATTGAATTCAGAAGATCCATTAAATGATCTACGTTTTGAAAGTCAAAAGGTTTTCTGGCGTGAACGCTGTGTTTGCATAGTCTACATAAACGACCCCTCTGTATGACCACGTCGGTGTGGTTATGACGCATGGATAAACCTTCGTCTCAGAGTCATATATACAGTATTTCTGACTGGACTGGCTGAATGGCACCATCTCATTGTAGCATCAAATCACAATTGGTCATCATCAAAGAAACGGTTCTGTAATTTGGTGACACTTGTAACCAATGACAGTGTAATACCCCTATTTACCATTACGCATTAAACGTACAATACGCATTAAACGTACCACACGCATTAAACGTACCATACGCATTAAACGTACCATACGCCTTAAACGTACAATACGCCTTAAACGTACAATACGCATTAAACGTACAATACACATTAAACGTACAATACGCATTAAACGTACAATACGCATTAAACGTACAACACGCATTAAACGTACAATACGCATTAAACGCACAATACAGATCATCTCATCAATCTCTGTGCTGCCTGCCTTGAGAAATGTCTGGGTTGTCCATTCACAACAGGAAGCCATGTCTGTCTTCCCCGCCTGCTGCTCTGGGGGAGGGACATAGACCATGCTGAGAGAGCTATCACAAGGAAGGTATTCAACAAGTCTCCTATTGGCCAGTAGGATTTATAAAGAAAATGTAGATGTTTAACACTTGATAATGCTCACCTTGTACAAAAGAGACTGAGATAATGCTCACCTTGTACAAAAGAGACCGAGATAATGCTCACCCTGTACAAGAGAGACAGAGATAATGCTCACCTTGTACAAAAGAGACAGAGATAATGCTCAGCTTGTACAAGAGAGACAGAGATAATGCTCACCTTGTACAAGAGAGACAGAGATAATGCTCACCTTGTACAAGAGAGACAGAG
Source organism: Oncorhynchus mykiss (assembly GCF_013265735.2). Taxonomy (NCBI): domain Eukaryota; kingdom Metazoa; phylum Chordata; class Actinopteri; order Salmoniformes; family Salmonidae; genus Oncorhynchus; species Oncorhynchus mykiss. The sequence continues at coordinate 99,328,516 of NC_048569.1, read as the reverse complement.
ATAATGCTCGCCTTGTACAAGAGAGACAGAGATAATGCTCACCTTGTACAAGAGAGACAGAGATAATGCTCACCTTGTACAAGAGATACAGAGATAATGCTCACCTTGTACAAGAGAGACAGAGATAATGCTCACCGTGTACAAGAGAGACAGAGATAATGCTCACATTGTACAAGAGAGACAGAGATAATGCTCACTGTGTACAAGAGAGACAGAGATAATGCTCACCTTGAACAAGAGAGACAGAGATAATGCTCACCTTGTACAAGAGAGACAGAGATAATGCTTGCCTTGTACAAGAGAGACAGAGATAATGCTCACCTTGTACAAGAGAGACAGAGATAATGCTCACCTTGTACAAGAGAGACAGAGATAATGCTCACCTTGTACAAGAGAGACAGAGATAATGGTCTGAGTTAAGTAATTCACAGTGAGCAGTTCACCCTGGTCGTGGCTGTGGAAGAAAAGCATGGAGTTGAGAGAATAATAAATGAATAGACTTTGGGTTCCCAAGTGTCGCAGCGGTCTAAGTCACTGCATCTCAGTGCTAGAGGCATCACTACAGACCCTGGTTCGATTCCAGGCTGTATCACTACTGGCTGAGATTGGGAGTCCCAATTGTGCGGCGCAGGTTTGTCCGGGGAATTTGTTCTTAACGGACTTGCCTAGTTAAGTAAAAAATACATGTTAAAAACTAAATTGGCCTACAGTCATCTTAAATGTGATTTGTTTTACAGCTCTCTCTCTCTCTCACACGCTGACACAACACAATATGAAATGCTTTTTCCTGTAGCTTGTTTAGTCACTGGTTGTGTTGTAATCAGTGTTGCAGAAGCTACTCTGAAAATCTAGTTTACCAAGCGATGAATTACTTCACACTGGAAGAAGGTGAGCTACGCTAAAGCTACCCTTAAGTAAATAATATTTTGTAACTAAAGTTACTTTGAAAAAGTCGTCTCCAAACTACTTTGTGAACAATGATCATATCCTAAATATGAAATGTCATAGAATACAAAAATTGCCAGAACAGATCACTCTGTAGTCAGATGTTGACAGAATGTGTATTTTATCCTATTAAACACAAAAAGGATGTTTCAAGTGAAAATTTGGTAAATCTGTTGCCTAAAAAACAGTAGTTTCAGTAGTTATCTACAGCTCTACATGACTAAACAGTTATTAACTACTGAAAACATGGGTTGATTTACTACAGGCCAGGCGGTCACCTTCACAAGCACGGAAATAAATTATCTTCTCTGGCCACACCTGTCTCTGCCTGCCTGCTTGTCTATCCCCACGGCCCACACCTGTCTCTGCCTGCCTGCTTGTCTAGCCACACCTGTCTCTGCCTGCCTGCCGGCTGTGTTGGTGGTGGGGGAGGGGAGGTCAGGTGAGGTGAGGTGAGGTGTGAGTTTAGGGATGTTTGTAAATGAGGCTGAAAGAGGAGCGGGACTGGTAACCATTGACAAAGACCCAGAGTGACTGATAGTGTTGTTGCCCTCCGTTATTATTGCATCACGAGAGACCGCCTAGCGAGAGGTCAATGAGATTCAGTTCAACACAAAGTGTATGTAGAGTTAGAGTAGAGAAGTGTAGAGTTAGAGTGGAGGAGTGTAGAGTTAGAGTAGAGGAGTAGAGAAGTGTAGAGTTAGAGTAGAGAAGTGTAGAGTTAGAGTGGAGGAGTGAAGAGTTAGAGTAGAGAAGTGTAGAGTTAGAGTAGAGAAGTGTAGAGTTAGAGTGGAGAAGTGTAGAGTTAGAGTGGAGAAGTGTAGAGGTAGAGTAGTGAAGTGTAGAGGTAGAGTAGAGAAGTATAGAGTTAGAGTAGAGAAGTGTAGAGTTAGAGTAGAGAAGTGGAGAAGTGTAGAGGTAGAGTAGTGAAGTGTAGAGGTAGAGTAGAGAAGTGTAGAGTTAGAGTAGAGAAGTGTAGAGTTAGAGTAGAGAAGTGTAGAGTTAGAGTGGAGGAGTGGAGAAGTGTAGAGGTAGAGTAGAGAAGTGTAGAGGTAGAGTAGAGAAGTGTAGAGGTAAAGTAGAGAAGTGTAGAGTTAGAGTAGAGGAGTGGAGAAGTGTAGAGGTAGAGTAGAGAAGTGTAGAGTTAGAGTAGAGGAGTGGAGAAGTGTAGAGGTAGAGTAGAGAAGTGTAGATGTAGAGTAGAGAAGTGTAGAGTTAGAGTAGAGAAGTGTAGAGTTAGAGTAGAGGAGTGTAGAGTTAAGAGTAGTGAGAGTAGTGCCCTGAAGTTTACAGTCAATTCAGAGAAAGCTTGAGTTTCAGGAAGATTAACAGTCTTGTGCCTCTTACAGGGATTTAGACTGTTTTTGAAATGAAATAAATCGTTGAATTCCTTCTCGTATTGGATCATAAGCATTTGTAATGACAGCATACATTTAGTTTAGATAAGCAGATGTATGGTTTGTTTTTCAGCCATTTGGAAAGTTACTTATTTTAGACATGTCCATTAGTTACTGAGCTTGGTGGCAAAGGAGGACACAGTAAGTTAAAGCTATATATATATATATAAACTCAGCAAAAAAAGAAACATCCTTTCACTGTGAACTGCGTTTATTTTCAGCAAACTTAACGTGTAAATATTTGTATGAACATAAGATTCAACAACTGAGACATAAACTGAACAAGTTCCACAGACATGTGACTAACAGAAATGGAATAATGTGTCCCTGAACAAAGGGGGGGTCAAAATCAAAGTAACAGTCAGTATCTGGTGTGGCCACCAGCTGCATTAAGTACTGCAGTGCATCCCTTCCTCATGGACTGCAACAGATTTGCCAGTTCTTGCTGTGAGATATTACTCCATTCTTCCACCAAGGCACCTGCAAGTTCCCGGACATTTCTTGGAGGAATGGCCCTAGCCCTCACCCTCCGATCCAACAGGTCCCAGTGTAACGCTCATTTCTTCAACAATAAACACGAATCTGACGAGCACCCCTGGTGAGACAAAACCGCGACTCATCAGTGAGTCAGTGCCGGTCCTGTCTGGTCCAGCGACGGTGGGTTTGTGCCCATAGACGATGTTGTTGCCGGTGATGTCTGGTGAGGACCTGCCTTACAACAGGCCTACAAGACCTCAGTCCAGCCTTTCTCAGCCTATTGTGGAGAGTCTGAACACTGATGGAGGGATTGTGCGTTCCTGGTGTAACTCGGGCAGTTGTTGTTGCCATCCTGTACCTGTCCCGCAGGTGTGATGTTCAGATGTACCGATCCTGTGCAGGTGTTGTTACACGTGGTCTGCCACTGCGAGGACAATCAGCTGTCCACAATCAGCTGTCCTGTCTCCCTGTAGCGCTGTATTAGTCCACAATCAGCTGTCCTGTCTCCCTGTAGCGCTGTCTTAGGCGTCTCACAGTACGGACATTGCCATTTATTGCTCTGGCCACATCTGCAGTCCTCATGCCTCCTTACAGAATGCCTAAGGCACGTTCAAGCAGATGAGCAGGGACCCTGGGCATCTTTCTTTTGGTGTTTTACAGAGTCAGTAGAAAGGCCTTTTTAGTGTCCTAAGTTTTCCTAACTGTGACCTTAATTGTCTACCGTCTGTAAGCTGTTATTGTCTTTACGACCGTTCCACAGGTGCATGTTCATTAATTGTTTATGGTTCATTGAACAAGCATGATAAACAGTGTTTAAACCCTTTACAATGAAGATCTGTGAAGTTATTTGGATTTTTACGAATTATCTTTGAAAGGCAGGGTCCTGAAAAAGGGACGTTTATTTTTTTGCTGAGTTTATAAATATATATTACAAAAAACAAAAAAAAAATTAACCTTTATTTAACTAGGCAAGTCAGTTAAGAACAAATTCTTATTTACAATGACGGCCTAGATTTAATAATTAGATTTAATTAGATTGAATAAATATCCCTCTAACCCTATAATAACGCAATATCTATGGTTAAAGAACATAACATCAAACTTGATTTTCGTGTATTTTCATTATTATTTGAATTATAGCTAGCCATTCAGCAGCCTGTAAAACCCAGACGTCTTCCATTCAGCAGCCTTGTAAACCCAGACGTCTTCCATTCAGCAGCCTGTAAAACCCAGACGTCTTCCATTCAGCAGCCTGTAAAACCCAGACGTCTTCCATTCAGCAGCCTGTAAAACCCAGACGTCTTCCATTCAGCAGCCTGTAAAACCCAGACGTCTTCCATTCAGCAGCCTGTAAAACCCAGACGTCTTCCATTCAGCAGCCCTGTAAAACCCAGACGTCTTCCATTCAGCAGCCTGTAAAACCCAGACGTCTTCCATTCAGCAGCCTGTAAAACCCAGACGTCTTCCACTCAGCAGCCTGTAAAACCCAGACGTCTTCCATTCAGCAGCCTGTAAAACCCAAACCTCTTCCATTCAGCAGCCTGTAAAACCCAGACGTCTTCCATTCAGCAGCCTGTAAAACCCAGACGTCTTCCATTCAGCAGCCCTGTAAAACCCAGACGTCTTCCATTCAGCAGCCTGTAAAACCCAGACGTCTTCCATTCAGCAGCCTGTAAAACCCAGACGTCTTCCATTCAGCAGCCTGTAAAACCCAGACGTCTTCCATTCAGCAGCCTGTAAAACCCAGACGTCTTCCATTCAGCAGCCTTGTAAACCCAGACGTCTTCCATTCAGCAGCCTGTAAAACCCAGACGTCTTCTATTCAGCAGCCTGTAAAACCCAGACGTCTTCCATTCAGCAGCCTGTAAAACCCAGACGTCTTCCATTCAGCAGCCTGTAAAACCCAGACGTCTTCCATTCAGCAGCCCTGTAAAACCCAGACGTCTTCCATTCAGCAGCCTGTAAAACCCAGACGTCTTCCATTCAGCAGCCTGTAAAACCCAGACGTCTTCCATTCAGCAGCCTGTAAAACCCAGACGTCTTCCATTCAGCAGCCTGTAAAACCCAGACGTCTTCCATTCAGCAGCCTGTAAAACCCAGACGTCTTCCATTCAGCAGCCTGTAAAACCCAGACGTCTTCCATTCAGCAGCCTGTAAAACCCAAACGTCTTCCATTCAGCAGCCTGTAAAACCCAGACATCTTCCATTCAGCAGCCTGTAAAACCCAGACGTCTTCCATTCAGCAGCCTGTCAAGTCAAATGTCTAATGGTGGTTGTCCTGGAGAGTCTCTCCCCACCGTATTCTAAGACTGGAATGTCCAGTTAGAATCAATTTAGACAAAATGTTCAAGGGGCCTGGTAGGATGAATCTATATAAGGATGTTGGGGAACGCTGGAGTGTTACTGTCAGTCTCCTCAAGATCTACGTCACCCATCCACCCATGCACGGTGCTCTGCTAATAAACTACATGTACATAATCTACTACTAATGTACAGTATATGTCCATTTGTAATGAACCCCTTCTCTTTTTCTCCGCAGTTAAAATCTTGTTGTTCTACTTGATCTTCTATGGATGCTTGGCTGGGATTTTCATTGGTACCATCCAGGCCCTGCTGCTAACCCTTAGTAACTACAAACCCACCTACCAGGACAGAGTCGCCCCACCAGGTAAAGACTGCTCTACTCCCCTTATACTGCTTTATACTGCTTTATGCTGCTTATACTGCTTTATACTGCTTCATACTGCTTTATACTGCTTATACTGCTTTATACTGCTTCATACTGCTGTATGTTGCTTTATACTGCTTATACTGCTTCATACTGCTGTATGTTGCTTTATACTGCTTTATACTGCTTATACTGCTTCATACTGCCTCATAATGTTTTATACTGCTTTATACTGCTTATACTGCTTTATACTGCTTCATACTGCTTTATACTGCTTATACTGCTTTACACTGCTTCATACTGCTGTATGTTGCTTTATACTGCTTATACTGCTTCATACTGTTGTATGTTGCTTTATACTGCTTTATACTGCTTATACTGCTTCATACTGCCTCATAATGTTTTATACTGCTTTATACTGCTTTATACTGCTTATACTGCTTTATACTGCTTATACTGCTTCATACTGCTTTATACTGCTTCATACTGCTTTATACTGCTTCATACTGCTTTATACTGCTTATACTGCTTTATACTGCTTATACTGCTTTATACTGCTTATACTGCTTCATACTGCTTTATACTGCTTTATACTGCTTCATACTGCTTTATACTGCTTTATACTGCTTTATACTGCTTTATACTGCTTTATGCTGCTTATACTGCTTTATACTGCTTATACTGCTTCATACTACTTCATACTGCTTTATACTGCTTTATACTGCTTTATGCTGCTTATACTGCTTCATACTGCTTTATACTGCTTTATACTGCTTTATGCTGCTTATACTGCTTTATACTGCTTCATACTGCTTCATACTGCTTATACTGCTTTATACTGCTTATACTGCTTTATACTGCTTCATACTGCTTACACTGCTGTATGTTGCTTTATACTGCTTTATACTGCTTATACTGCTTTATACTGCTTATACTGCTTTATACTGCTTCATACTGCTTTATACTGCTTTATACTGCTTCATACTGCTTTATACTGCTTTATACTGCTTTATACTGCTTATACTGCTTTATACTGCTTTATGCTGCTTATACTGCTTTATACTGCTTATACTGCTTTATACTGCTTCATACTGCTTTATACTGCTTATACTGCTTTATACTGCTTTATACTGCTTCATACTGCTTTATACTGCTTTATACTGCTTCATACTGCTTTATACTGCTTTATGCTGCTTATACTGCTTTATACTGCTTATACTGCTTTATACTGCTTATACTGCTTTATGCTGCTTATACTGCTTTATACTGCTTCATACTGCTTTATACTGCTTTATGCTGCTTATACTGCTTTATGCTGCTTATACTGCTTTATACTGCTTTATACTGCTTATACTGCTTTATACTGCTTATACTGCTTTATACTGCTTTATACTGCTTTATACTGCTTCATACTGCTTTATACTGCTTTATACTGCTTTATACTGCTTATACTGCTTTATACTGCTTTATGCTGCTTATACTGCTTTATACTGCTTATACTGCTTTATACTGCTTCATACTGCTTTATACTGCTTATACTGCTTTATACTGCTTATACTGCTTTATACTGCTTCATACTGCTTTATACTGCTTTATACTGCTTCATACTGCTTTATACTGCTTTATGCTGCTTATACTGCTTTATACTGCTTATACTGCTTTATACTGCTTATACTGCTTTATGCTGCTTATACTGCTTTATACTGCTTCATTCTGCTTTATACTGCTTTATGCTGCTTATACTGCTTTATGCTGCTTATACTGCTTTATACTGCTTCATACTGCTTATACTGCTTTATACTGCTTCATACTGCTTACACTGCTGTATGTTGCCTTATACTGCTTTATACTGCTTTATACTGCTTTATACTGCTTTATACTGCTTATACTGCTTTATGCTGCTTATACTGCTTTATACTGCTTATACTGCTTTATACTGCTTTATACTGCTTATACTGCTTTATACTGCTTCATACTGCTTTATACTGCTTATACTGCTTCATGTTGCTTTATACTGCTTTATGTTGCTTTATACTGCTTTATGTTGCTTTATACTGCTTTATACTGCTTATACTGCTTTATGTTGCTTTATACTGCTTATACTGCTTTATGTTGCTTTATACTGCTTATACTGCTTTATGTTGCTTTATACTGCTTATACTGCTTCATGTTGCTTTATACTGCTTTATGTAGCTTTATGTTGCTTTATGTTGCTTTATACTGCTTATACTGCTTCATGTTGCTTTATACTGCTTTATGTTGCTTTATACTGCTTTATGTTGCTTTATACTGCTTTATACTGCGTATACTCTTTCATGTTGCTTCATACTGCTTATACTGCTTTATACTGCTTTATGTTGCTTTATACTGCTTATACTGCGTTATGTTGCTTTATACTGCTTATACTGCTTTATGTTGCTTTATACTGCTTATACTGCTTCATGTTGCTTTATACTGCTTTATGTAGCTTTATGTTGCTTTATGTTGCTTTATACTGCTTTATACTGCTTATACTGCTTCATGTTGCTTTATACTGCTTTATACTGCTTTATACTGCTTTATGTTGCTTTATTCTGCTTTTACTGCTTCATGTTGCTTTATACTGCTTATACTGCTTTATGTTGCTTTATACTGCTTATACTGCTTATACTGCTTATACTGCTTTATACTGCTTTATACTGCTTTATGTTGCTTTATACTGCTTATACTGCTTATACTGCTTTATACTGCTTTATACTGCTTTATGTTGCTTTATACTGCTTATACTGCTTTATACTGCTTTATACTGCTTTATGTTGCTTTATACTGCTTATACTGCTTATACTGCTTATACTGCTTTATACTGCTTTATACTGCTTTATGTTGCTTTATACTGCTTATACTGCTTTATACTGCTTTATACTGCTTTATGTTGCTTTATACTGCTTATACTGCTTTATACTGCTTTATACTGATTTATACGGATTTAT